>NW_027131458.1:0-23908 GCF_026122565.2 Emydura macquarii macquarii
GATTTAATGGATGTGAGAACTCTACACTCCTCACAGGCACTGTATTTTGCACTTGTTGTACATATGTATTGTGTCTTCTGCATCCGTTGCATTTGAATTTTGAGCAACATTCAATGCGTATAAAACCTATACGTAGGACTAAAAGGAGGGTTTTTTTGTTTTTGTTTTTCATCCTCAGCTGTTTTATTGGAACTTGTCTCTAAGTTGCCTGTGCTTTTTCTTGGTGTGCAAATTAAAAATAAAGCTGGAAACCAGCGGGTGGAGAGGACTGGACCCATTTATGAGACTGGCAAATAAAAAGTGAAATTTAACAAAACAATAAAAACATGAAAGGAAAAAAAAAAGTTGGTCTTTGAGGCTGGGGTTTCCAAAGGGCCCAAGGAAGTTCAAAGTCCATGGGAATTAGACACCTAGCTCCCTTTAGGTCTCTTTGAAATTCCCAGCCTAAAGTGGAGGTGTGATATTATGTTCATTCGTTTTTGCAGAGGGTGAGTTTAACGGTTATATACCACTTAAGTCCTAAAATATTTATTATATTTGCACACTTAACCCGAAAAACTGATCACCACAAGATATTATTGAGATCAACAGCTTAGTAGATTTCAGAAAAGGATCAGACATTTCTATGATTCATGAACATTGTGAGTTGTATAAAACCCCCTCATCATCGTCGTTGTCAAGGACTAGTTGTACATTTTCTTTTGAAGTTTTTCTTTGATGGAAAATTGGGTTTTCAAGGGACCTGCAAAGGGGTAAACATCACCCTCTAGATGGGAAAAGGAGCTTCTGCAACTGAAAACCTGCTTAAACAACACACAATCAACTGGGCACCAAGGAAAGTAATTCTGCTGAGCCAGAAATGTATAGAAATCTCACTGCATATAGCGATGGCCACTTTGACATCACTCGGTGATCTGAACCACTGACTCAAGCGGAGCTACGGCTGGTTCACTCCAGTTGGGGAATCTGGCCCAAGGACTCCAGGGCAGGTAGCGCAGATTCACAGCAGTCAGGGATCTGTCCTATTTAACACCGTGTGGATCTCTAACAATGCCTAGAGCTCTGGCTCCACTGTGGCAAGTTCTGTGCATGGTCAGTCCATGCCCTAAGGGGCCGATGCTCTAAATCACCAAAGGAGGAATCATTATCCCCATTTTACAGATGGGAAACTAAGGCACACACACATCAAATGACACAGGGAGTCTACGGCAGAGCTGGGAACTGAGACGGGCTTGTCTGGAGTCCCACTCCAGCGCCCTCACCACAGATCCAGCCTCCCGTGTGAAATATTGAGCATGGTCTTTTGTAGCACTGAAGGGCCTGTCCAGGATCCCTGTCAAGGTTCATGGCCCATTGTGCTGAGTGTGGCACTAGACAGACGGACAGAGTGTGCTCCAAAGATGGGACATGCTGATGGGAGACAAGACGTCTTTGTGTGGCATAGCAGGGGACGGGGAGGGAATTTACAAAAATAAGACCACGGGGTGACATACATAATTCTCTTTGTAGGAGATGAAGAGCATGGACAGTTCCAAGGGGTGGGATAAGGGCATGGACGAACCAATGGGCTGATTGGTCAAACATGCTGCATTCTTCCCTGGGATCCCTTCTTACAGAATCCTGAAATTCTGTTTTTCCTTTTCCTTTTTGCGTTAGAACATTAGAGCCACAGTCACAGCCCAGGACCCCATTGCTCCAGGGGCTGTACAAATACAGAACAAAGACACAGCTCCTGCCCCACAATGCTAAGCCCATGCCCCTCCCCCCCAGTGGTCAGAATGGCTTTTCTATGACCCCTGGGACTGCAGCCCCACCTCCAACAAGGCCTGAATGGATTTAGCCTTGCCGCCCTGGGTTTTGTGCAGTCAGAAAATAACCCTCATGGAGAAATGAATGCCAAGTGACTTGCCCAAGGTCATACAGTGAGTCTGTGGTAGAGATGGAAAAAGAACCCAGGAGTCCTGACCCCACACCCCACCCTGCTCTTACCCCATGAAAGAGAAATGCAATGCAAGAGTCACACATGCCAAGCTGTGCTTCTCTAGCCATAAGAGTATTGGAACAAACACCTGCAGAAGAAGGGCTAGAACCCAGGAGTTCAAGCGTTAGACCCCTACGCTCCTCCCAGAGCCACAGATAGAACTAGGAGTCCTGAGAACCATCTCCAAGTCAGCCAGTTCTCAGGGAACTCCGCTGAAGGCAGGAAAAATCATAGCTCAGGCCTGGGCAGTTTCCTGCCCCCCCCCCCCCGTCTCATCAGGGTGTCTTTCATCTCCTTGTTCCTCAGTGTCTATCTGAGGGGGTTGAGGGTGGGGGTCTGTTTCTATGACTCATTTGTTTACATTTCTCCTTCAGCTCTGACGTAGCTTTTCTCTCTGCAGCATCTTATAACCTTGCACCTTGTTTCTGCCATCCCTCCTCTTCACTCCCCCCAGCACAGCCCCTTGTGTATTTCTCTCCCTCAAGGTCACTCACAGCTGCGCCAATATTAAGCTGTTGACTTTTGCTGTGTTTTTAAGCACATAATGATGATGACTCCAGGGGACATTATTAGAAGCCTGGTTTGGGCAAAGTAAAGACGACCCACGTATTTCTTTAGTGAGGAGAGCCCGGGGCGCCTTGCTTGAATGGAGCACTCCTGCAGATTGCACCTGGTGCTGGCAAAGACCAGTACATGAAAGTGCCTTGCTTCATTGAATGCACCAATTCTGACAGAACACTGCTCTGGCTGGTATCTCAGGCCTGGCCTCTCCACACATGCAGCCCCCCACCAGTCAGTCTGAGCCCAGAGCTCTGCTAGAAGATGCTGCTTTGCAGAGCATGGAGCGGGCGACCCACTCGGATGTGCTTGGAGTCAGTGCTAATCCCAATGTCCCAGGAAAGTCCTAGGGGGCACTGTGCTGGAGGGAAGAGGGTGGGGGGCTCGGTGGATAGCCCTGTTCTCTCTGGGTATGTCTACACAGGGATCAAAAACCTGCAGCTGACCTGTGCCAGCCGTGGCTGTGTGGCAAGTCTTTTATCCCTGTGTAGATGTACTCTCTGAGTCAGTGTGCAGGGCGTCAATGCAGTGCTTGGGTCATTAGTCATGGCCATTGGCGAGGTCACAGCACATTTTGATCAAAACAGAGGTTTGAACCTTCATTTCCTGGCTAAATTCTAACACAGACACTTCTTTACATTGTAGGTACAGAGACAGCTCTAACATAAGGCTGGTCATATCCCCAGCTGGCAAAACTCACCAAAGCACCATTGCAGTTAATGCCCCTAGGTCTTTTTACACTGAGCAAATTCACTTTGGCTTCTGGCTGTAATGTGTAGATGCCAAGGTGCATGTCTATCAGACTACATGTGAGCAGGTCTCCTTTCAAAGCAAGACTGGGTGGAAAAAGGTTTTCCCATCTCATGAGAGTTTGACATTTTGAAATTTGTCAGAACGGAAAAAAACAAAATCTCAACAGTGTAAACTGCCAAAAAAACATCACTTGGGGGAAAATAAATGTTTCATTTTGATCATTTCAAAGTTTTTCAGTCAATCTTGACCTTCTCCCCTTTTTAAAATGTCTAAACCAAGAGCTGTTTTCACTCAAAACCCTTACAACTTTCTGGTGTGACAAGATTGAAACGTGATGCTTCGACAATCTTGAAATTTTTTTAACCAAATATCTATTTTTTTGGGTCAGGTGTATCATTGAACCCAACACTGTTTAATGAGCAGTTCCTGTTTTAGAAAAATTGGCATTATCCTACCAATCCCACACTCCCAAAAAAAAAACAACAAAACAAAACAAAACAAAACACCACACCCCAACTAAAGAGATCCACACACACAAAACACCAGAAAATTCCCAACCAGCTTAATTTCAAAGGTTCTTTTTTCCTGGCATCTGGCTGAGCTAAGTGGAGGGTTAGGGGAAGTGTGAGGAACATTGGAAAGACACCATTTCTACTTGAGTGCATGCATCGCTCTGGGTTCCTCCATGGCCCCTCATTTACACCAGTGAATCTAACCTCACTCCTGCGAGGGACGGAAGGGTTTTCATCCCCATTTCACAGGCTGAGCAGCAGAGAGGTTGTCAGGGATTTTCATAGGGCCCCAATGGACTTGATGCCTCCTTTGACATGCCCAGCATAGGTAACTCACCCAAAGTCACCCAGGCAGTCTGTGGCAAATCTTGAACCCAAGTCTCCGGAGTTGCAATCTGCCCACAACAGCAGGTTTTGTTGCTCCTACAAATGGCAGGAACTCTTTTACATGTCGCTGAGCGCTGCATACTGGCAGCTTGTCTGTTAACACGCCATGTGCACACACCCGGGCACCTCTCCTTCACAGAGAGCTCTTGGAACGCAGCCCAGCACTGCGCCCGCACGAGCAGCCTTTGCAGGAGGAAAGGTCTCTGCATCTTTCTGAAGAACCCTGGCCCAGATCCTTCGCTGGTGAAAATGACCCCCAAGGGCTGCAGCCCTTTTCTCTGAATGCCATGGCTCTTGGCTGCTCGCAATCTGGGCAGCGTTCAGCCTGCAGACCTAGAGGTGAAAGGTTTCCTAGGACAGCCTCAAGTCAAGTGCCCAGGTCTAGGCCAGCCTGGCAGATCTCATTTATACTTATTGCGTATATCATGGTAGCGCCTGGAGGCCCAACTGAGACCAGAGCCCTGTTCTGCCAGGGGCTGCACAGACAAACAGTACCAGCGAGATCAGGACCCCACCTGGCCGGGTGCCACCCAGACACACAGAGCCACAGAGAGCAGGACACCGGCGTGCCAGCACTGCACAGACAAACAGTAACAGAGCTCAGGACCATCACGGGGTCTACTCACCGCTAGGGTGCCTGGGGAGTCTCACCTTCCAGGCCCAGCACCTCCTTCCGCTGCTCATCCATGCGCCCTGCCGTGTCTCTGAAACTCAGAGTGCTCTATCTTCATGGCTTGTCCCTCTGGCCAGGTCATTAAAATCCTCCCCTTCCAGGGTAGGAAAGTCCCAGCAGACAATTGTCCGAGGCAGCCTTCTGCTCCATGGCCGGGTCTGTGCCGCTGCCCCAGTGGGTGGGGTGGGACCCAGGCCCAGCCGCTACTGCAGGGTCCAGCCCAGGGGGACCCTCTGTCTAGCAACGATGGGCTGCTTGCTGCCAGCCCCTCTTGCTATTTCCCTGGAGCTCTGCTGGCTCACCCCCTCTCTGGGATTACCAGCCCAAACTGCCTCCTTCCAGGGACTCACTGCTTCACTCCATAGCCCCAAACACCCCCTACCCCTTCTCCCAGGGAGTGGTGGCTGCCAACTTCCTGACTTTATACCAGCCCCACCTGTTCCTTCCCAGCTGGGCTCCATCAACCTTTCCAGCCCTGCTTCTCCCCAGGTGCAGGTTAATTAACCTAATTTAACCAGATTTGCCTCACATGGGCTGGATGCTCCCTTGTGCCAAGCACCGAACAGTTGCTCAGGGACTGGTACTTCTTTGTGGCAGACATCACTTAGACACACAGCAACAGACCCCCCTCCCCCGTGCCCAGCGCTTGGCAGACACACAGTGGCCAGAGTGTAGGGGGGCTAGGGGCTGGCTGGGAAGGCTGGCCAAAGTGGAAGGGAGGGCATCCAGCCGGGGGGGTTACTGCCCAGAATGGAGGGGCTGAAGTGACTAGGGAGGCAGAACAGAGTAGGGGGCAAACAGGTCTGGCTGGAGTGTTCGGGGGGTTGAGGGGTCTAAGTATGTGGACTGGCCAGAGTGGGAGCCAAGGGGTCAGGCCACAGGGCTGGTGAGAGAAGGGGGGCAAGGGTACTAACTACAGGGGCTGACAAAGTGGGGGGGTCAAAGGGTCTGCCTGAAGGGACTGGCCAGATTGTGGGGGGCCAGAGGTATGACTGGAGGGGCTCTCTGGTTGTGGGGAGGGAGGGGAGTGGCCACAGGCCTCACTGGAGGGATTGGGCCAGAAAATAAAAGAAATATCAATTACATTAAAATAATATATTTGTAAAAAGTTTCAAAGCATATAAAATACACTTTAAAACTCAAAACTTTAAAAACTTCCAAATATAAAAGAAACAAAGTAAATAAAAGTTGAAAAATATGAAAAATAAGATTTAAAACTCGAAATGTCAAGTCTGAACTTGAACCAGCAGCTGAGAGGTGAGAGTCAATGTGACGTGAGCTCCCTCATCACGTCAGGAGCTTCCGATTGCCCCCACTCTCTGCCCCCCAGGGCAGGGCTAACAGCAGTCTCACTCTGGCCATGTGGCCATCCCAGCCTAGGAGTGAGGGCTCCCAGACCCACAGACAAAGCCCAGGGGGAACCACTCCCATTTACACTTGCCGGACCCAAGGCTCTTGCTCTGGTTGTACAGGGGCTAGGAGACCCCAGGCAGAGTTCATATAAAACTAAGTTTTGCATAACCCCTTATTTACACCATCCGTTATGAATTATTCCTCCAGTGCCAGATCTTCTTCCCCAGGTTACAGTTGGGACAACTGAGGCACGGAGAGCTGAGCTGATTCAGTTGCGTAGCTGGGCTTAGATCACAAGAGTTCCAGGTGACTTGACCTCCTTTTTATAGCCCCTGTTGCCTGGCTGCCCTTGTTATCATTGTAGGCTGGGATTGTCAAGGAGGTCTAAGGGAGTTAGGCCCCCAAGACGTGCATGCCTTACTCTCCCTTAGGCTCCTTTGCAAATCCCAGCCTTCATAGCTCTGAAAGTCAAGAGAAGCCCAGGCCTTGGAAGATGCCAAGAGAGACCCAGGGTCAGAGTTACAAAGGGGTTTAGGCATCTAAAGAAGCTGATAGTTGCTTTGTGGGATTTGCAGTAACACCTCAGCAAGTTAGGTGCCTAACTCCCATTGGATGCCTATGGGATTTAGCTACCTGGCAGATTTAGGATCTTTGGGAAATTCCAGTATATACCTGTCCCACCTTTAGGTGCCCAAATCCCTTGATAATCCCGGCGCACAGAAAGCACAGGAGCTGGGCTGGAGTCAGGAAACCCTGGGGGAAATCCTAGGGCCTGTGCTAGGCAGGGGGTCAGACTAGGGGAGCAGAACGGCCCCTTTTGGCTTTACAGTGGATGAGTCTATGAACCTTTGCCTCTGGGCCTCTGCTTCTGAGCTGTTCAGGTCTGTCGGGAGTGAGTCCCACAAGCCCTTAGGAAATAGACATGGGTAAATCACCTTCCCGCAGCATCACTCCTTTAATGCCAGTGACGCTCAAAGCCAGCTACACACTGCTCAGCTGCAGAGAGCAACCGGTCTGAGTCTAGTTCTGTCAGGTCATGCTCAGAGTGAGGGGTGAGATGACTCTTACACACTTGTGTTTTTATCGTCTAGGTAGATAGATAGATAATGACCGAAGAATCCTGGAGCTGGACGACCAGATTCATCACCTCTTGGGGAAAAATCCACAGAGGCCGGTACAGTAAGTGTGCTATGTCTATTAATTATAGGTGTGGGGATTAGCATACAAGTGAAATTTAAAGAACACAAATCAGAATTGCTGTCAGCACTCGTTAAGGATTTCACTATTAAGTTACTCAAACAACTACAGACAGTCAGAAGAAACAAAAATTCCTGCTTTCGAAAATGTCAACTTTTCATCAGAAACCTCAAACCCATTTTGTTTTTCCTTTAGGCAACTGAAAACTTTCAGCTGAGAAGTGTAAATTTAAGATGAAAACCAAACAAGATTGCTTGTTGAGTATTCAGTTTTTCACCGTAAAATAATTTAAATGAAAATGTTTTGCTGTAAACCGAATTTTCCATCCAAAAAAACAACCCAACCAACCAAAATTTAACTGAAAATTTCCAACCAGACTTAAAGTTCAAACAAGGGGGGGAAACTTTAATGTTGGCTAATAACACCATAACTGGAAACCCATTGATTTGATTACATCTGTTTGATTTCTGTTTGAAAGGAATGTAAAACTGAGTAATGGCAAAGCCGATACCCACAAAATATGTGTTATAGGGACTAGGAGCTTTGAACCCAGTTTCAGAGTTGCACCCAGCAGCCAGATCTGCCTATCCTGTCATGGAGCTTAGATGGACAGGGAGGAGGTCACTGGGACTAGGAACCTCTTTGTTTAGCACCATATCCAGGCTCCATCACTGCTGACAGCTAAACACAAATACTTTAACTAGGTGCACAGAATATACACATTATAAGACGCAGCCCGTCCCCCAAAGAGCTCACAGTCCTAGTAGACCAGAGAAAGGGAGGGAGGGAAAGAGAGTCCAAGGGAGGGGAAGTGATTGGCTGAAGGTCATACAGCAGGTCAATGGCAGAGCCAAGAACAGAACCCAGGTGTCCTGATTGTCACTGACCCGCAGAGCACAGACACAAAGTCACAAGGAAAAATAATACAACACAGCAGTAACTGAGCGATGCCAGGTCGTGGCTCAGATCTTCACAGGTGTGAACTGACCCCGATTCCAAGAGTTGTGCGGATTGACATCAGTGGGATAACGCACCGGACTAGTCGTCTCATTCTCCGCTGCGAGGAGCCCTCACCGCCCCTGCTCAGTGGATGTGATCAGGGCTGTGCTCAGACAGTCACATCGTCAGTAACTATGGAGAGAGGAATCAGGGTCAGTCCCTCGGTCACTCTAATCCTCACCGCTGCCCTTCTCTTTCCCTCCACAGGCAGGACACAATGTGTAGAGGAAGAAAATGTCCAACAGAAGCACCGTGACCGACTTCCTGATCCTGGGATTCTCTGAGGTGCGGGAGCTGCAGATTTTGCACTTTGTGGTGTTTCTAGTGATTTACCTGGCAGCCCTGATGGGGAACCTTCTTATCATCACAGCCATAGCCCTCGACCGCCACCTTCACACCCCCATGTAGTTCTTCCTGATCAATCTGCCCATCCTAGACATTGGTTTCATCTCCGTCACCGTCCCCAAATCCATGGCCAATTCCCTCATGAACACCAGGTCCATTTCTTACCCTGGATGCATTGCCCAAGTCTTTTTCCTCTTCTTCTTGTTGAGAGCAAATTTTTTCCTTCTCACTATCATGGCGTATGATCGCTACGTCGCCATCTGCCAGCCACTGCAGTACGAGAGAGTGATGAACAGGGGAGCTTGTGTCCAAATGGCAGCCGGGGCCTGGGCCAGCAGTGTTCTGTATGGTTCCCTGTACACCGGGAACACATTTGCAGTATCCTTCTGCAGAGGCAACACGGTGGATCAGTTCTTCTGAGAAATTCCCCAGCTACTCAAGCTCACCTGCTCTGACTCCTTCCTCACTGAAACGGGGGTCATTCTCTTTAGTGTGGGCTTAGTCTTATGCTGCTTTGTTTTTATAATTGTGTCGTATGTTCAGATCATCAGCACAGTGCTGAGAATCTCCTCTGAGCAGGGCCGGCATAAAGCCTTCTCCACCTGCCTGCCTCACCTCACTGTGCTCTCCTTGTTAGTATGCACTGGCTACTTTGCCTACCTGAAACCCCTCTCCAGCACGACGTCACGGCTGGATCTCGTGGTGGCTGTTTTCTGTTCCGTGCTGCCTCCAGTGATGAATCCCATCATCTATAGCATGAGAAACAAGGAGATCAAAGCTTCCCTTCGGAAACTGACAGGGTGGTGGTTATTCACTAAGGATTAAAGATCCGTCTTCCTCCTTTGAGTGTGATTTCATTCTGTGTCTGTATAGAAATGGAATCAATGGGTGATATTAGTGTCTCTGTGAGAACATACTTTGCAATCTCTTTACATGCAAAGGGGTATTTACACTGGCAAAAATGCAGACATACTCAGGTCAATGGACTTACTGTAGATTTGCACTAATGGAAATAAGATCATAATCTATTTATCTGTCTATGTTTCTAACTTAGGTTTTTGTACTGCCAACCAACCCCAGGCTAACTGAGCCTCTTCCACATAAAATCAGTAGCCAGATCAAAGTGTAGTGAACTTCCTGAGGTCTCTGTGTCTTCTCCTTTTCAGCATATAAAACTCTGGTTGGGTCATGATGGGGGTTGGTTTACTGTTTGCTTGTGTAACTGGGATATGATGGCATGAAATCCTAAACTCTGTGCTCATATCTATGGAATTATTGGCAAGGGAGGGGGCACATAGTATCCAAGTCTTGTGGGCTTTAAGAATAAAGTGACTCTAGTTAAGAATCCTTTTACTCAGCCTGTGTTCCTTGTTTTCCTGCCACATTGTGCCCAAAGTGGTAAAAGTAGTAGTCAGTCCCGGGTTTTGAGGTCTAGAGCAGATGGACGGAGGCTTCCTATGGTCAAAGGAAGGACATCGAACAAGAAGGCTCAGCTCGGGAGTGTGACCTAGAATCCCGGAGCTAGCAAGAAGGGCTGGACTCTCTCCAGACCCAGATGACTTAGAAGCACTTGAAACCAGTGATGGGTCCTCTCACAACAGACTGGTGATGGTACAGTCAGGTTCCGGGCCAGGTTATAACAGTTAGCCTGGCTGGTTTTCCTTTTCTTAGATTTGATCATTTGGCCAATTTTTTAGACCAGGGAGCTGTCACTGAAAATTTCCAGATGGAATTTGGGAGTGGAGGGCGGTGTTACTGGGGACTGTGCCTTTAAGGGCTGAGCTTCCCAACAGAAATCCTGGGCAGCACTGAGAAGCTCTTGTGGCTCTGCCCAGCCAGCTGGAACTGGACACAGGGACAATCACCTTAAACACTGAAAATCACAATTTTCTCCTGGAAAATGTTGATTTTGTGAACAGGCATTTTACACTGGAAAATCGTTCCAATGGCAAATTCCCAATCACCTTCACCCAGAACTCATGGCAGACACAGAGAGCTAGTGTACTGACGCCCAAGGGAACACGATGGGCACTTTGCTGGGATGTAGCATCTAGGCATACTCAGGCCGAGAGCAGAAATATTCCCCTTTGGAGGAAAGTGTCCACATGACAGAAAAGCAGAAATGGGCCCAATCCACGCTGGGATCCCAAATGTCTCACAGTTCAAGGGAGGAGCTTTGGGATCTGAGGTGCTGGATCTGCCCCGTCTCTACAAACCCCTCCGCTAGCTGGATGGGCAGACGATGTCTCCATTGCTGGTTGGCCCACAGGGCCCCAAGCTTTGACTAGCTGCTTGGGTCGAAAAGGCCAGCGGTATAGATGAGGCAGCGTAGCCAGGTCCTGATCTACGAGTGGAAGAGCCATGAGATGCCACGCTGGGGCTGACAGGGCAAGGGGCCAAACATCTGAGGTGGGTGCTTTCAGAAAGGGACGTGGCAGGTAGCCCCAAACCCCTGAGGCTGAACAGCTCTGCCCTTGGCCCATCCCTATGACAGTGGGATCCATCAGGAAATAATGGCAGCCTCAAAAAATTATGTTCAGGAACAACTTGAGTTCATGAAGGATGAGAAATGACCTAAAACTCCTTGGCTTGAAAGGGAGGAGAATGGGGCCTGCAGGATTGGTCAAGGCAGCACTCGGCTAGGAAATGTCTGGAAAGGAAAACCCCTCTCTGTGCTGTGGGCGTATGAGGAAGGTAGTTTGAAGCCTCAAATTACTTCTTAGTAATTGCTTAGTAATGAGATTACTTCTTGGAAGGGACCTTAAGAGGTCATCTAGTCCAGTCCTCTACACTCAAGGAAGGACTAAGCATTATCTAGACTATCCGTGACAGGTGCTTGTCTAACCCGCTCTTAAAAATCTCCAATAATGGAGATTCCACAACCTCCCAAGGCAATTTATTCCAGTGCTTACCTACCCTGAGAGTCAAGAAGTTTTTCCTAATGTCCATCCTAAAGCTCCCTTGTTGCAATGTAATCCCATTGCTTCTTGTCCTATCCTCAGAGGTTAACAAGGACAATTTTTCTCCCTCCTCCTTCTAACAACCTTTTATGTACTTGAAAACTTTTATTTACTTGAATTTACTTGATTTATTTACTTTAAGTACTTGAAAACGTTTATGTACTTGAAATACTATTATTGTTATCCCTCCCCCCACAAATATTCTCTTCTCCAGACTAAACAAACCCGGATATTTTCAATCTTTCCTCACAGGTCAGATTCTCTAGATCTTTAATAATTTTTGCTTTTCTCCCCTGGACTTTCTTCAACTTGTCCACGTCTTTCCAGATGCCTAGAACCGGAGACAATACTCCAGTTGAGGCCAGAGCAGGGTGGAGCAGAGCAGGAGAATTACCTTCTCATGTCCTGCTTATGAGATCCACCTGTGCTTTAATGAGCTTCTTCTTTTTTACCAAGTAGTGGAGCTCTCCACTCACACAGAGTCTCAAACCCACATTCTCAGATTCTGTTAGGGTTCAAGTATTGTACTGGTAAAGGCATTAGATGACTCAGGCTCATGACTTTATTAATCAAAGATAAACCAGCCCAATACAGAAACAGTTACTATTTTACCCCATGTGGGGAAGAGGGTTTCAACTCATGTCTCCACCCTGTTCTGAAATCATGGCCTTACTTCTGGAGATATTGATAGTCATCTTGTTTACAAGAAAAAGAAGGCACTACCCATTCCACGAGATTACCGAGGATTTATACACAAGTTCTTACAAGCTTCTTATCTTGTTTTGAACAGTTTCCCTCAAATCAGCAAAACTTAGAGACATCCTTCAGTAGCTGTTGCTTGGTGCAGGGCGTGCATGTTATGTAAGCATCAACAAAATTATCTGTCTTATCCTATATTTTTGGTAAGTCTTTGAACCTAACACTTCACATCCCCCTTTGGTTATACAACTTCACAAAATACAAAGCCTCCTAGGAAAAGCTTAACATGAATACAGTTCATAGTTACAGAGTAACGTATTTGGCTTTAAAATTAGTGAGTCTATGAAGTTTTGCCTCTAGGCCTCCGCTTCTGAGCTGTTCAGGTCTCTCAGGAGTGAGTCCCAAAAGCACTTAGGAAATAGACATGGGTAAATCACCTTCCCGCAGCATCGCTCCTTTAATGCCAGTGATGCTCAAAGCCAGCTACACACTGCTCAGCTGCAGAGAGCAACCGGTCTGAGTCTAGTTCTGTCAGGTCATGCTCAGGTCATGCTCAGAGTGAGGGGTGAAAAGACTCTTATACACTTGTATCCTTGGTGTCTAGATAGATAGATAGATAATGACTGAAGAATCCTGGAGGTGGACGACTGTATCCATCACCTGTTGGGGAAAAATCCACAGAGGCCAGTACAGTACAGTAAGAGTGCTATTTCAATTAAATATGTGTGTGGGGGTTAACATACAAGGGAAATTTAAAGAACATGAATCAGAATTGCTGTCAGCACTCGTTAAGGATTTCACCGTTAAGTTACTCAAATAACTAGAGACAGTCAGAAGAAACAAAAATTCCTCCTTTCGAAAATGTCAACTTTTCATCAGAAACCCCAAACCCATTTTTTTTCTTTAGGCAACTGAAAACTTTCAGGGGAGAAGTGTAAATTTATGATGAAAACCAAACAGGATTGCTTGTTGAGTATTATTGCCAAGCTGTCGGCACATTCTTGCTGTCTCTCAGGGGCATCGTGTTGTGCTGGATTCCAGACAGCTGCTCTGGCTGGGACAGGTGTTTGACACCTGGCTGAAGGACCACCACTGACAGCCGTCAAGACTAGGCTTTTGGGGGTCATTGATTTTTATGGTCTTTGAATGAATTCCCGGCCCTGCCCCAGGAAAACAAAAAACTAGAGAATGGAACGTCACAGTTTAAACTCATGGCACATAGACGAGGGCCTGGTGAACAGCAAGGTTTTGCTTTCTGCAGTGAGAGACCGAATATGGACACAAACAGGATGGACAGAAAGAAGCAAGAGGGAAGGAGCGACTATACCCAGAATGAAACTCTGATGAACCTGGGACTCATGGAAGGGGTGAGATCAGACCCCTCCCTGCCTTCTGCTGAGGGCGGCTGTAGGACAAGAGGATGAGCAAAAATGGAACCAGTGAAAGGAACACCGTAACGATAGTAAGAACAACTTCATTCTGGCGGGTGTCTGTGGAGGCCAGTCTCATCACAGGGAGAATGTTGCAGAAGAAATGACTGATTCTATTAGACCTACAGAAAGGCAGCGTAAATATGGAAAGGGTGTGTCCAAACGCCACCAGGATACCAATGGTCCAGGAACCAGCTGCCATCTGAGCGCAGAGGGTTTGGTTTATAATGAGGGTGTATTGCAGGGGATGACATATGGCCACGTATGAATATTTTACTATATTGCATTTAATATTTATTATTCTATTATCATTCTAAAGGGTTGTTTCACTTCAACATGATCAAAACAAAACATTTCAATAACGTCCTTTTGGGGGTTGTGAATCAAATCTTTATTCAGAATTTCCATTTTTAAACATATTTAGGTACCTAGTGGGATTTTCAAAAATATCTAAGGTAACCTTAGAGCATGCCTACCAGATTTGTGTGTATTTGTGTACCCTATATACACATTAAATAAAAGCAGAGTATGTGGATAGCTAGCTTGCTAGATAGCTAGATAATAAAAGCCAATTATTGTTCCTTTTTGTTGTTCATGACTGTTGATGTCCAGAGCAATGATTTCCTTGAAAGTATTCATTATTTGGTGTTATTCATCAAAGAATTTATGTAAATATTTCTTACTCCATAACTCATTTACAAGAACTTCATGATAAACATTGTCTGTGGGCCTTGAGCTGTTTTGACTTGACACGTTTTAGCATGCCCCGTTTCCCTGGCCTTTTTCGTTACAATGGATTATTACAATTAGTTTTCTTAAAAAACTAATTCAGGTGGTTCAAATTGTCATAACTTCTTGTTCAAACACTCAATGATTATGAATTTAAAACTCATCTCCTTTGAATATTCTGATCTAAGGCACTGATCTAAAAAAATATATGGTGCTTAACTGTAAACATGAGAGAAGTACCACTGATGGCTTACAGCTAAACTCATGCTTAAGTTTGTTTATTTATTTATTTTAAACTAGGGGGTTTGTGTCACGGTGCCCGGAGTGACTCACAGTTAAGTGTGCCAAACTCAGGTCAGACCGTCAGAAACCAGGGCAGACACCCCAGACTGGGGGTATATTTCATCATTAGATTTCACCATGCCAGTAATGAAAGTGTGCTCCTGGATCACTATATATCACTGTCGTGGTCACAGACAGTCCCCTTATACTCTCCAGCTTCTCTTTGCCACCCAGACAAATAGGACTTTGTGATAAAGGGTTATGAAAACCAGAAATCATACAAACTAGATTCTTCCAACCCCAAAGGATCAGTTGCTCACCCTAGATCACTGGGTGCTCAGGTTCTTACCAAAAACAACACAGCACCCAATTCTTTCGTAAACTAACTACAGATTTCTTAACTAAGAAAAAGAAATGAGAGAATTATGGAGATGTTAAAGCAGATAAAATACATTACAGCTGGATCAGACTGTGTTGTCTAAATGGTAGCAGAGAAGTCGTAATCTGCCAGTCTCTTAGACTCTTCATGAGTTCCTTGGGGTTGACCCAAGTAGATTTGAGGAACTCTGTCTTGTATCTGGAAACTCCCCTGGCAGCATCCAAAAGATCAGAGAATCCCATCCAGTGTGCCTTTTTTAGTTGAAAACAGTCTATAAATCCCTTTCAGCACACCATGGATATTGCTTTGGTCACTGAAAACAGACAAAGCTTGTGGATCTCCCATTCTCCAGTATAATGACCCATGCTTTGAAACTAACAGTCTTCTCACTCAAAGTTGTAAGGCTCCAGTTCTGGTTTATGGCCCATTTCATTACAGAGATATAGCTAGTGCATTTAGTGACAATAATCCAGAGCATTGCATTTGTTTTCATTAACACCAGGACAAGAAGAAAACTATTCCTTAAATGCAAAGCATCCTTTGGTTTAAGTCCAGGACACAGACATGAGAAAGGACATTGCAAAAGCAGGCTAATTTAGTTGCACTAATACACATCAAACAAGATACATAGGTAATGCAAACAGCCTTCAGCCGGCTACAGATAAACACAGGCAATAACATTAACGTTTAACGGACAAGTGAATTGGGACACTGAACACGTCCTTGAGGTCATGACCTGACCTCAGTAAGCTGCTAGACCATGAACCTTCATCTCTGCAGTGCTGGGATATTCATGAACTCACCTGACTCAGATTCATTTTAAAGGTAAAAGTGTTAGTCACACAACTACGTTTTTATTGTTTTCACTCATTTCTTCAGATGATCCTGGCTTTTGGCAGAGATAATCAGAGTTGTAACTCCAAGTTGTCTTTGTGGCCATGTCAGGTTATCTGTTTCAATAAATAGTGAGGCTCATTCAACCCCAGGCCACTGTCATTTGCTGAGACTCTTGAGAAAAGAGGTGATGGGTGACTGACACTGGAATTGTCTTCTCATTCTACAGCCAAACCATGCTGACCTGTAGGATGTGCCCTGAGGCCACCCCATTTCTCCAATCTTTCCCTGAAGCCTTGGATTGAAGTGGTAACATGATTGGTCGATGGGAGGAATTATATTTAGGTTTCATTAGTTGAGGTGAGAGGATGTTCTGGTGAATATATGCAAAATGATCTTATGGTGAGTGAAAAGGGTAGAATATCATCATTGACTGAGGAACAAAAATGGTACGATTTGTGAATAGAGAATCGTTTATGGTAGATTGTGAGGGGTAAGTCTTTAATAGGTGGAGGTGTGGAGAGTCTAGGTATAAGTAATTGTGCTAGTGAATACCATGGTTTATGAATGCAGTATTATCCAATGGTTAGTGGAGGATCGAGAAGCCTATTGCTGGTGGAGGGCAGTGAAGTCTAAATGCTGATTATAGGATAAAAGATAAGATTACTAATGCAGAAATGCAAGAGACCTATCAGCCCAGGCCTATAAGAATTAGCGTCTTTGCTTTGTACACGAGCAAGTCCTCACAGCCTTAGCAGGAGTAAATTGCTTAATAAAGTTAAGCTGAAGTTGCTTAATAAACACAAGAAGGAAGCTTACAAGAAGTGGACGCTTGGTCAGATGACTAGAGAGGAGTATAGAAATACTGCTCGAGCACACAGGAGTGAAATGTGGAAGGCCAAAGCACAACTGGAGTTGCAGCTAGCAAGGGACATGCAGGGTTCCTACAGTTATGTTAGCAACACGGAGGAGTTTAAGGGAAGTGTGGGTCCCTTACAGAATGGGGGAGGCAACCTAGTGACAGATGATGTGGAAAAAGCTGAAGTACTCAATGGTTTATTTACCTCTATCTTCACAGACAAGGTCAGCTCCCAGACTACAGAACTGGGCAGCACAGAATGGGGAGAAGGTGAACAGCCTTCAGTGGTGACAGAACAGGTTCAGGACTATTTAGAAAGGCTGGACATGCACAAGTCCATGGGGCGGGATGCAATGCATCCGAGGGTGCTGAGGGAGTTGGCTGATGTGATTGCAGAGCTATTGGCCATTATCTTTGAAAACTTGTGGTGACTGGTGGAGGTGCGGGAAGATTGGAGAAAAAGGCAAATCTAGTGCCCATCATCAAAAGAGGGAAGAGGGAGGATCCAGGGAACTACAGACCAGTCAGCCTCAACTCAGCCCCAGAAATATCATGGACCAGGTACTCAAGGAATCCATTTACCAGCACTTGGAAGAGAGGAAGGTATTAAGAACAGTCAGCATGAATTCATCAAGGGCAACTCATGCCTGACCAACCTGATTGCCTTCTGTGTTGAGGTGACTGGCTCTGTGGGTGTGGGGAAAGAGGTGGAAGTGATATACCTTGACTACAGCAAAGTGTTTGATAAGGTCTCCCACAGTATTCTTGCCAGCAAGTTACTGAAGTATGGGTTGGATGAATGGACTATAAGGTGGCAAGAAAGCTGTCTAGACCGTCACGGTCAATGGGTAGTGATCAATGGCTCGATGTCTACTTGGCAGCCGGTAACAAATTGAGTGCCCCAGGGACCAGTTTGTCTGTCTGGGGGCTGGTTTTGCTCAACATCTTCATTAATGATCTGGAGGATGGGGTGGATTGCACCCTCAGCAAATTTGCAGATGACACTAATGTGGGGGGAGTGGCAGATATGATGGAGGGTAGAGATAGGATACGGAGTGACCTAGACAAATAGGAGGATTGGACCAAAAGAAATATGATGATGTTCAGCAAGGACAAGTACAGAGTCCTTCACTTAAGATGAAAGAATCCCATGCACTGCTACAGACCGAGGACAGACCTAGGCAGCAGTTCTGCAGAAAAGGACCTGGCGATTACAGTGGACAAAAAGCTGGATAAGAGTCAACAGTGTGCCCTTGTTGCCAAGAAGGCTAACGGCGTATTCAGCTGCATTAGTAGGAGCATTGCCAGCAGATCGAGGGAAGTGATTATTCCCCTCCATATCAGCATTGTGAGGCCACATCTGGAGTAGTGTGTCCAGTTTTGGGCCCCCCGCTCTAAGAAGGATGTGGACAAATTGGAGAGAGTCCAGTGGAGGGCAACAAAAATGAATAGAGGGCTGGAGCACATGACTTATGAGGAGCAGTTGAGCGAATTAGGCTTGTTTAGTTTGCAGAAGAGAACTGTGTGGGGATTTGATAGAAATCTTCAACTACCTGAAGGGAGATTCCAGGGAAGATGGAGCTAACCTGTTATCAGTGGTGGCAGATGACAGAACTAGGAGCAATGGTCTCAGGTTGCAGTGGGGGAGGTCTGGGTTGGATATTAGGAAAAACCTTTTCACTAGGCGGAAAATGAAGCACTGGAATGGGTTACCTAGGGAGGTGGTGGAATCTCCATCCTTAGAGTCTTTTAAGGCCTGGCTTGAGAAAGCCCTGCCTGGGATGATTTAGTCGGCATCGCTCCTGGCCTTAGCAGGGGTTTGGACTAGATAACCTCCTGAGGTCCTTTCCAACCATAATCTTTTATGATTCTAGGAAGGCAGGCAGGCAGGCAGGCAGGGAGGCAGAAAGAAAGAAAGAAAGTTGAAAATCAGATGCAGGAAATCTTAGCAACAGTGAATTCCTCCTGAGATCTGTCCCCAGTGCTAATGAAACACTCCTTAACCATGAAAAGTTACACTCTTGCAACTACAGTAGAATCTCAGAGTTTCGACACAGGACTGTGTTAAGCGTAAACTACTAAAAATATAAAGGGAAAGTTTAAATAAACTATTTGACACAGTGAGGAAACTGTTTCTGTGCTTGTTTCATTTACATTAAGCTGGTGAAAAGCAGCATTTCTCTTCTGCAAAGGGAAGTTTCAAAGCTGACTTGAGTCAATGTTCGGCTGTAAACTTTTGAAAGAAGAACCAGACTGTCTTGTTCAGAACTGCAAACTTTGCAGAGTTACGAGCAGCCGCCATTCGCCAGGTGGCTGGTAACTCTGCAGTTCTGCTGTAATCCCATTGGGCAGAGTGCTAAGAAAGTGAAGCCGGTTTAGGCACTTCTGTCTCTTGTTCAGTTCAGATGCACAGGCAAGGAATAGGGATTTGAAACTGTTTGATGGGCCAGGTTCCCAGCAGGTGTGAATCAGCCATGGCTCCATTGCTGTCAATGGGCCAGATCCCCAGGTGCTGTAGATCAATTTCAGATTCACTGAAATCAAAAGGCCACATCTCCACTTGGCACAAATCATCAATGAAATGATACCAAGTGACATCAGTTTCGCACACTGCACTGAGCTCTTAGTGTTTGCCTCTGGCTACCTTTTAGTGAGCAGCGTCCTACACCCAGGGCAGCCAGAGCTGCGGGTTCCTCTGGTGGCTGCATCACACCAGCTGCTGATGCAACGCAGGAGAGAAACATCTCTGCTGTCTCAGAGCTGGTTGTGTGGCATGACTGAAGGAACAGGCTATTCCAGCCCATCTGAGTTTCTGGTGCCACTGGGCTCTGAGCTATTGTAGGTCACAGCTCTGGGCTAGCCTATAAATGTATATATTATTCTGCAAACCCCTTGGGACACCCCTTGAGCCTCAGCCCTGCCTTGTTTTTAGCCCAGGGTCCTTCCAGAGATGCTGCCATGGCGTGAGATCCAGGGGGATCGTGTTCCCCTGCTGTGGGGTTAGGGTCAGCTGGGACAGGCTGTCAGGGGGGTTTGCTGCAGAGGTGAGATCAGAGCTGGGCTCGCAGCCCTGGAGATCGGATTCAGCTATTTAGTCCCAGAGCAATGACACCCTGGGTTGTGACGGTGTTTGAAGCCTGCACTAGAGCTGGGAGAGGCTTTCAGTCCCTGATCCCATCTAGTCCTGCACCATCTAGCCACACCTGCCCGAGGAGGGGAGCAGGGAGCGGCCATCTGTGGAGTGGATCCTTGTCTGCCAGGAACTGCAGAGAGACCCAGCAACTCAGGAAATATGGTGAAGGGGCAGGGAAACGGCTGCTGGATAATACAGGGACGGAGTCAGGCAATGACTGAAGAATCCTGACTTGTTAAATGCATCACAAGCTGGGCAATTTCCACATAGACCAACACAGTAAGTTTTGTGTTTGGATTATAGGTTTGGGTATTAATCTCCTGGGCAGATTTAATACTAGAGCTGTGAATTACAACGGGAACTCTTCGAGACTTTTACTATTATTTAATCAAACATCTAGAGCTGCTCAGATTTCTTTCCCCAGCCAAAAAAAGAAAAAAGAAATTGTTAAAACCAAAACTTTTCTTTTCTGTTTATTGAAAACCAGGTGACATCAGGTAAAAACTGTTGGAAAAAAATTGCTGGGAAAAAATGTTTTCAGTTTTCCAATATCTATATTGTATTTCTAGGACAACAGAGACTTTGCATGAAAACTTCTTCAGTAGAAAACCAATTTCCTTTTGTTATAATTTCAGCACAGAATATCTCACCACCCCCTCCTGGAAATGTAGGTGTAAGCCGGAATGGGAACATTAATATTTCCCAATAAAAGCACATTCGCTCTGTTGCAATGGCATTTATTTCTGTTTCAAAAGGACACTTGCAGGATGGTAAAGCGGAGGAAGTGGCAAAGCTGATGATCCCCCGGTGTATGTATTAAACACACTAGTGCCTTCAACTGGGGACGGTGGGTTGGAGCTCCCAGCCAAAGCCTGTTTCTCTGGACCCTGCCCAAGGACATGGAGAAGGTCAGTGGGATTAGAACCAGCTCTCCTGCTCTAGCGCTGGATCCGCTGCTCCCCTCTGCTGCCAGCTAAAAACAGATGCTGTTGGCAGGGGAACAGAACATACACATAACCAGACACAGCCCACCCCCAAGGAGCTCACAGTCCTAGCAGACAAGGCAGAGCAGTGTAGGGAGGGGAAACAGAGGCAGAGGGAAGGGAAGTGGCTAGCCCAAGATCACAGAGTAGGTCGGTGGCAGAGCCAAGTCTCCTGACTGCCAGGCACTCACACACACATAAAGTTACAGCAGTAAATGACCCAGCACAGAGGCAGCTGAGCGATGCTACTAGCCCACGATGACACAGGGAGGGAAATGTAACTGGGACTTGGTGTCATCAATCAATCCATCAGCAGGCAGCAGGCCGCCTGGGTGGTGTTGCAGTGCAATCATTACAGAGGAGCTCTCACACGGGTACCGAGTAACACTATGTCATATTTCCACCGAAAGTGGATATCAGGCAGTGTTGGCATTTCAGTTTCGTGCCCAAGCTCAGAGCCCGTGATTTGAAGCTAGAGGGGATCCAACTTGGCTAGAAGTGTTGTGTTGGGGTTGCACTTTGCTCCATCTTTCACACAGCATTTCATCAAGACACATCCTGAGCTAGACCTTCAGATGGTGTACACTGCTGCATCTCCATTGACTTTACGGGAGCCTATTTACCTTCAGGTGATAACTCTCCACTCCTAGTCAATGGAAGGGACGAGGGCTGTGCACCTTTGACACTCACATCATGAGATATTACTGAGGGGGATCAGGCCCATTCCCTCTGTCCCTGTAATCCCAACAATCTTTGTCCTTCTGTCTATAGTCATCAGAAAATATACAGAGGAAGAAAATGTCCAACCGAACTGCTGTGACCGAGTTCCTTCTCCTGGGATTCTCAGACGTTCGGGAGCTGCAGATTTTGCACTTTGTGGTGTTTCTGGTGATTTACCTGGCAGCCCTGGTGGGGAACATTCTCATTGTCATGGCTGTAGCCCTCGACCAGCCACCTTCACACCCCCATGTACTTCTTCCTGATGAATCTGTCCATCCTAGACCTTGGCTCCATCTCTGTCACTGTCCCCAAATCCATGGTCAATTCCCTCATGAACACCAGGTTGATTTCTTATCCTGGATGTGTCACCCAAGTCTTTCTCTTTGTCCTCTTCACCTCAACTGATTTTGCCTTGCTCACCGTCATGGCGTACGACCGATATGTCGCCATCTGCCAACCACTGCACTACGAGAGGGTGATGAACAGGACAGCTTGCATTCAAATGGCAGCTGGTGCCTGGATCAGTGGTATTGTCTACTCTGCACTGCACACCGGGAACACCTTCAGGTTACCCTTCTGCCAGTCCAATGTCATCAACCAGTTCTTCTGTGACATCCCCCAACTACTCAAGCTCACCTGCTCTGACATGTACCTCAGTGAAGTTGGGTTTATTGCCTTTGGTGTGTTTATAGGTGCAAACTGCTTTGTTTTTATAATTGTGTCTTATGTTCATATCTTCAAAGCAGTGCTGAGAATGCCCTCTGAGCAGGGCCGGCGTAAGGCCTTCTCCACCTGCCTGCCTCACCTCAGTGTGGTCTCTTTGTTTCTTTTCACTGGCTTGCTTTGAGTACCTGAATCCCACCTCCACCTGCAGCATCAAATCCGGATCTGCTGATGGGTGTTCTCTATGCCGTGGTGCCTCCGGTGATGAATCCCATCATCTATAGCATGAGGAACAAGGAGATCAAAGCTGCGTTACAGAAACTGATTGTGTGGAGGATATTCACCAAGAATTAGAATGTCCGTCCTTGCTCCGTGACTGTGATTTCATTCTGAGCTTCTTTATCGACTGATGACAAAATTGTCTCCTTGATACACTTGGAATATGTTTATGAAGTAATAAAATCCAGACTAAAGTCAGAAGAGTTAGTGAAGGGTTACAACAGTGTAAATAGGATCAGAATCTCTATATCTATCCATAAATCTGCCTACACACCTATCTGTTTACTTTAGAGGTTTATACTGCTACCATCCCCACACGACCTGACCACATTGCACAGAATATCAATAGCCATAGCTAAGTCCCCAGTGAACTTCATGGAGTTTCTGTCTCTTCTCCTTTTTTGGCATAAAAATTGTGTTTCAGGTATGAGTGGTTTGCTTTGTGTTTGCTTGATTGTTTCTTTTTGTGTGTGTTATTTTGTTTATTGGTTGGTTGATTTGTTCCTGTGCTCCACGTGATTTATTTGGGGGGTAGGAGTTTGGGAGTGTGGCATATGCTTGTTTAAATGAGGGTATCTATTATTTATCCTCTATTTGAGATGCAATCTCATCATCTCTTTGATGGGGTTTTCTGAGAGTCTTAAAGATTTGCTTTCCCCATTCATGAAGACTTGGAAAAAAATGTGTGTAGGTGTCATGGTAGCTGAGTTTCTGGTCAAACAATTATTTTTATGCTGTATCATTCTTTCCATAGTGGAAAGGCATTTTGGAAGAGAAAGCTATTGCAATGCCTAATGACAAACTGAGTCGTGGTAATAAGGTGAATTTTTTATCCTACCGAACAATTGCTGTGATGGATCTGGAGTTGCTATCTAATATTTTCTCTTATGTTAAACTTTGTTCCTACTGCGGTAAATAAATCACACTTTGTATGGAGAAGGCCGGCCAGTCACTCAACTTACTACTGCTCACATCCCCTGAGAGAAGAACTGACGGTACCAAACCCTGTTGAGAAATCATGTTGGTGCACAGGGTGTTGTAGGCTGAGACCCTGCTTGAGAGGGGAAAATCAGGTGATTCTGCCTTAAAAGAGGGACTGGCTCATGGCTGAGACCTGAGGGGGTGAACTCAGAGAGACCCGAGAAGGGGTCAGAGATGCAGCTAACCCTGTAACCAGGGCAACAGGGATTTATTCATTCA
>NW_027131459.1:0-24344 GCF_026122565.2 Emydura macquarii macquarii
GGGCCTGGTCATCCATGGGGGGGGGGGCCGTGAACGAGGGGGCTCCAGCTGAACTACAGGCAAAGCAGCATCATGTCCTGGCTGGACCCAGATTCAGACACGCCCTGGAGCCCTGGGCAAAGCCTGAACCAACCTGATCCCTTGCCTGGCCCCTGGGTGTCCTCGCACACCTGGGCACTAGTGCCAGGGTCCCTCGCACCCTCATCAGCCCCTGGGTGTCCTCGCACACCCGGGCACTAGCACCAGGGTGACTCACATCAGCTGCCGCAGGGCCAGGCTCCCTAGCGGGACAGGATCTGTGCTGCGCACTCGTATCTGGGATGCCCTGAGCTAGGGTACCACACCCAACGCTTGGGCCTTGTTAGCAGCCTGTCACCCTGCAACCCCTAACGCCTCGGGGCTTTCGACACCGCGTGAGTCATGCCCTTCAGAGAAGGGGGGAAGTGGCCAGGAGATAAGGAGCTTTGTGAAAAGGGAACCGATAAAACCCCCTAGTTACCAGCCGGATGTTTTCACTACAGAACTGGCCATGGCGCAGCCCCGAGATCCCAAGACTGACTATAGGCCAGCTCCCCAGGTGGGGAGAATCAGCCTCACGCAGTGTCAGTTTGTACAGCCTGACACAGCAAACTACGCCCCCCCAGCCACTCTGCTTTGCACCCCCCATCTATAGACCCCCGACTGAGATGGGGGGGGGGGTGCAACACAGACAGCCTTTGCCCTGAAGAGCTAAACAAGGGAAGGCTCTTGGAGCAGATTTTTTTTTTAAATCCATGGGAGTTCGGCACTCAACACCTTTAACAATCAGAGCCGTATCCCTGTTTTACAAATGGGGGAAACTGAGGCACGGTGGGTGGAAGTGACCTGTCCACGGGCTCTGCGGAAGGACTGGAGAACTGAATCTGGGTCGCCGGAGTCCCAGCCCAGCTCCTTAATCCCCAAACCAACCTGCTGCTCCGGGTCTTTCCCTTTTTGCAATATTAATAGCCGCATCCGGCGCCAGACCCGGGAGGTACCTGTCCCGCCGCGCTTGGCCCTGGGGAGGCCTCAGCTGAGAACCAGGTCGAATGCCGGGTGCCGCACTTTAGGGAAGTGGACACAGTGGAGAGATGCCGGAGGAGAGTCACAAAAATGATCAAAGGCTTTGAAAATCCAGCAGTGCGGGGCTTTAAGAACAGGTTGGCCAAACCCCTGGAGGGGTGGGCTCGGTTTACTTGGTCCTGCCTTGGGCCTTGGCTGCTCGGCCGGGGGTGGAAACGCCCCGGCTTCCTTTCCAGATGGCCCCCAGCTGGCCCAGCGAGCGGCTACTGGGCTGGAATTTCAGCAGCCGCAGCCAGGCCAGGCTCCAGCCCGCCCTGCGTACCGGGGATTGGGTTGCACGGAACCACAGACGCGCTTCCCGCTGGCCAGGGAGATCGATCAGCCGTGCCCGCTGGCCACTGGGCCCCAGCCCCCCCTCTGGACTCCTGGGGAGCAATGCTAGGGGGACACACTGCCGTGTGCAGCCCCATCTGGGAACAGCGCCCACGCCCGGGACCCCGTGCGCATTGGGAGGGGGGG
The DNA here is from genome assembly GCF_026122565.2 of Emydura macquarii macquarii. NCBI lineage: Eukaryota > Metazoa > Chordata > Testudines > Chelidae > Emydura > Emydura macquarii. The sequence continues at coordinate 1,561 of NW_027131459.1, forward strand.
AAAGGGGACACCCTGGGGGCGGCAAATTCCAGAGGAAACCACAGCTGAGCCGCCTGAGAAATGCAGCCCAGATTGCGCGGAGTGGCTAACTCAATCCAGCTGTGCGGGGTGCCTGGGGGGGTGGGCTACGGGCCAGGAATTGGGGGGTGAGCCCTCCAGGACTCTGCTGTCTTAACCCCTTGTAGCCCTAGGAGACGCCGGTCTCCCGAGCCTCTGGTGGGTGTTTGTTTGATTGCAGCTCTGGTTTGCTCCCAGAATAAACTCCTGGCCCCTGAGCAAAGCAGCGCAGCAGCAGGCAGAGTAGTAGGCTGTTATCCTGCAGCAGGGCGGCTGCTGGGAACGATGTGACAGACACTCAGTAAATGGAGGGGGGGGGGGCAGGGCCAGTCCCCGCTGGGCGAGCCTGGGGCACTGCAACAAGAGTCTACGAGGGAAATCTGCCCTCCGTGCCCCCTGCGTGGTCCCGACCCCCCCCGCCCCCCCGGTGGTGCCCTCCATGCCCCTGCGGGCCCGTTGACCTTCCCAGGGATGCGCAGATGCAGCCCATTGAGGTGGGGCTAACGAGTCATCCTGACGATGCTGGAGCTGGAGGAGACTTCGGCTCGTCGGCCTGGAGCCGGGCCAGCTGTGCCGGATCGGGGAGTGGGCATGTGCTCGTGCCAAGCGCTGAGAGCGTGGTAGGCCTGTCGCGTCGCTCAGGGGATCTGCCTGACGCAGACGTGTGTGTGGGGGGGTCACTTCCATAGTCCGTTCCCAGAGCACCCCCGCCCCCCGTGCGTCAGCCCAGCCCCTCCCCTCCCCGGATGCTCTCCTGCCCCATAGTTTGTGCCCATGATGCTGGCGCCAGCCTGGAACCGGCCCCCCCCCCCCAGTAGCCTGGGCTCTGCGGTGGCTCTGATCCAACGCCCGGGGAAGGTCCCGTGCCTGGCGTGGAGGAGGGCACAGCTGGGGGCTGGCTGCACTTTGCCTGGGGCCCCGGTCGCTGGAGTGGGGCAGCCCGTTCCAGTGCGTCAGGGGGAGAATCAGCCGTTTGTCCCGGGATCGTTGCTCGGCAACAGCCCTGGTTCCTCCAGCCCCCCCACCCGGGTGGGGTGGGGTGGGGCTGCTCTGATTCCACCCCCAGCCTGACCCCTGGGGCGGGAGCCTCGGGGCAGCATGGTACCAGTGGGGCTGTGTAAGGGGGGTCCCCAAGTGCCTGCCAGTCCGTGCGTGTAGGGGGTAGGGCACAGGGCCTGATCCAGCCCCCACTTACACCATTTCCCAGCAGGGTTACTCCAGATTTACACCCCCGCGTGGGAAAGGAACTGGCATTCAGCACCAACGGCAGTAACTGGGCCTGTTCACAGTGGGGTTACTCCTGGGGGCAGCGGGAGGAGAATCCGCGCCCCCTCCCCGCCGGGATTCCTCGGTCCCTTGGTGGGGAAAGGCCTGGTCTGGGGGCCGCTGCCCTCCTCCCCCAGAACCAGCACTCCCAGGCCCTGGTGTGGGGTGTCCTGGGAGGCACAGGGGGGTTGGCTTGGGCTGTAGGTCGGATCCCTCCCTGGGGTGACTCCACGCGGGTCCGATCTAGGCACCTCTCCTGGCCTCTGGGTCGCTGCCCCGCGCCCTGCTTCTCTCTCGTTCACCCCCCCCCCCCGGCCCCCGTTGCTCAGCGAGGGCCCAATCCTGCGCCCCGGTCCCTTCCCAAACTTCCACGCCCAGATGCCGAACCTCCAAACTGCCCCGGGTGTCTCTGTTGCGGGTGCCCAGGAGCAGGATCGGTGCCGTTTGGGGGGCACAGAGGGAGGGGCCCTGGCTAGTCGTGCACTGTCTTTTTAAGGCCTCTTGACACCCCGCCCCCCCCCCCCCCACGTTCCTTTTCATCCCTTCTGCCCCCTGGGAAAACGTTCTTGGCTGGTGGGAGGCGGCTGCAGGCCAAGCCACGGAGGAGCCAGATGGGAGAAAGGGACAGTCATTCTGTGTCCCGTGTCCGCCTCCCCCTCACCCCCCCAGGCTGAGATATGAGCCTGAACCATTCCCGGGGAGCGGGGGGAGAGTGACTCGGCTCATCCACCTTCCCCCCCAAATGGGGCCTTGAAATGTCAGGGGAGCTGGGGGGGGGGGGGGCAGACCGGGAAGGGGGACACTGGATCATACCGTGGGAGCACAGGAGATGGGGTGGGGCCCCATCGGAGCTAGGACTGGGGGGGCCTGCTAGATCCAGGGAGGATGTATTGGATCCAGACAGACGGGTTGTGGGACCATGGACCCAGGGGAAGTGGGAGTCCAAAGGGCTGGGGGTCACGTTGGACTCAGAGCCGAGGGACCCGGTGGGATGCAGGCTCTGCGGGGGGCCAGGGGGGAATCCAGGGGGCAGGGGAATTGGGGTCTCTGAAGCGTCAGCTCCCAGCAGAGGTTGTGCCATGATTCCCGGCGCAGTGGGAGGAGCTGGGGTTCGCTGTCTGTGGTCGCTGCCTGGCCGCTGCCATCTGCCGGGACAGCCTGGCGCTGACGCGATGCCCCGGCTCCTGCCAGCTACACGGGACCCCTGCCAGCGCCACCAGCGCCACGCCCCACTTCCACAGCGGTTTGAAAGTGCTGGAGTATTAGGATGTCAGCCCTGGGCTGTCCCAGCAGGAGGCGCTGCAGAGAACAGGGCAGGAGCACTGGCTGTGGGGTACTTGGGGGGAGGGCTGATTTCCTGCCAAGAGGGTTGCAGTGGGGCTGGTGGGGTGGGGCGGGGCTGCATGGGGGATTCTGGCCATGTCCCTGGGGGGGTAGAGGGGGCAGGACCCAGCATCGCCTCTCTCTGGGCAGTCGCGGCAGCTCTTCGGCCTCCGTCGGGGCCGGCGGGTGGGTTTGAAGGATGCTCCCTCGAGTCGGACCCAGCTGGTGTTTGAGCAGAGGCCAGGGTGCTGGGGGGTGGGGGGGCTCTCTCTTCCTGCATCTGATGCTGCAGCAGGCGGCCGGCGGCTGTGAACGTGGCTGTGCCTCGGTGGCCGTGCACACGTGTGTGGCATATGTGGGCGCTGGGGCGTGTGCGCTCCGGTACGTACGTCTGCACCCGGGCACGAATGTGAGCCCTTTCGCTCTCTGTGACTGGGGGGGCTCCCCAGCTCCGCTGCTCCACCCCTCCCAGGCTGAACCCCCACTTAGGGGACCAGACCCAGCCTAGGCCTGGATGCTGGGTCAGGGGCCTTGGTGTGGGACTGCAGCGCCCCCTAGTGGTTGCAGCTGTGCAGTGCTGCTCAGTGGAAACGGCTGGATCTGGGGGGGCTGGTGGCCCCAGGGATCAGGTCCAGCCCACGACAGTGGAGACGAAAAATCACTGACAGCTACTGTATGAAATGAGTCGGGCCCTGCTTCCATTCCCAGGAGCTGGGAGCCAGGGCTCCTGGGTTCCATCCCAGCTCTGGGAGGAGGGAAGTGGGGTGTAGTAGTTAGACCAGGGGCTAGGAGCCAGGGCTCCTGGGTTTCATCCCCAGCTCTGCCCCTGCACCAATGGCCCTTCGTCCCGGGAGGGGTGGGCTGTGTCCCAGCAGGGCTGGAGCTGCCTGGAGAGCAGGCCCTGCTGCGCCCGAATCGCCAACATTTCCCCTCTCAGGGCAGGACTCCGGGTTGTGTTTTAACGGGGAGAGGGGGGCAGTTCAGCCTGGGGACGCGGCAGATTCTCCGTCTCTCCGAGTCGCACAGATGGGGCGTCGCTCTCGAAAGCTCTGCTCTGCTCTGGCCCCGTCCCAGCTGTGGGCTGGCTGCAGGAGTCCCTGGTGATTCTCTGGCCCGTGCGGGGCGAGGGCCCGGAACCACCTGCTCCCTTCTGGGCCTTGGAATCTCTGAGCTCATTGCTCGGCCTTCGCTCCCGGGGGGGCTGGGCTGCCGGGGTCTCCCCAGCTCCTCGTCCTCCGGAGAGTCTCTCAGGGAGAGAGACCAGACCTGAATCTCAAACAGAACAGCCCAGCAGCGCCCCCTTTCTCTCTCCCTTCCTAGGGCGGCGCAGTGGGTCCCACAGCCCCATCATTTCCTCCTCTGCACAGCACCTGGGGCACTCAGCTCATGGGTCCTTTATCGCCTGCTTCTTAGAACTGGCTTGTGGTCAATGACTCAGAGCAACAGGCTGCAACGCACTGGTTCCCAGCCTGGGCCCAGAGGCCAAAAATGGCCTGGGGGGTCTTTCAGAGTGACCCATGGCTCCCCTCCCGCTGGCTGCAGCAGGGAGCCGCTGCCGAAGGACCCAGGTGGGGCATGTTTCCACGGGGCTGAAAGATGGGTGCAGGTTCCTTGCTGCAGCCAAGGGGATGAGAGATCAGCGCTCCCCTCCCCCGGCTGCAGCAGGAGCACGGCAGAGCTCTGCCTGGGTCCATGGGTGCTGGGGTCCCTGCTGGAGCCAGAGGGAGGGGAGCACTGATCTCACATCCCCCTGGCTGCAGAAGGGAGCCCCGGCCTAGGGATCCAGGTGGAGCACACGGGGCTAAGGGCAGGTGCGGTTTCCCTGCTGCAGCTGGGGGACAGAGATCAGTGCAGAGGCAGCCTCCTCGCTGAACTCCTTCCGTCCGGCTGCAACGGGGGGGGGGGGGGGGGCGAGCTGCTGCTGGCAGAGGCTGGTGACCCTGCAGGGTTGTAAAAACGATACCTGTGGCCCCCGCGCCAGAAAGGCTGGGAACCCCGGCTGTAAATAAACACCAGTGGGAAGCTGCTGATCTGGGGCGATGCCTGAGTGAAAAACAGATTCAAAGCAGCCTGTGTCGTCTTTCTGTTCCACTCCACCCCCTTCCTCCCCCCAGCACTTCCCCTTTCCAAGTGGGTTTGTCCATCGCATGGAGGCACTGTGTGACCTTGGGTAAGTCATTACCCCCCCCCACCGTGCCTCAGTTTCCCCATCTGTAAAGTGAGGAGAAATGCTCCTCCCTTTTTCTATTGGCATGAGCCTTTTGGGTCACCGACTGTCTCACTGTGTCTGCGGCGCCCAGCGCGATGGGGCCCTGTTCTCAGTCGGGTCCATGCGGCACCTGGCAGGACGAGGGTGCTGATCTCAGGTGGGGTCTGTGCGGTGCCCGGCACAATGAGGGCTCCTGATCTTTCTTGCTAATACAGACAACCACAGACCCAGTTGTCCTGGCCCAAAAGTCCAGCTGCCAACTGGAACCAGTTAAAAATATTAACAGGGATCCCAGCAGGGGCTGATTTCCCAGTGTGACAGGTTAATTCCTCCATCTCCAGGGCAGTGACGGGCCCCTTGGCCCAGGATTGGCAGGGCTGGGGCGGTTGGGGGTGTCTGTCGCCAAGGGGTGGGGAGCGCCTGCCCATGGTGCCTTACCCCGTCTCTTTGCCTTCCAGGGCTCTGCATCGTGCTGAGCGTGTCAGACGCCGTGACTCAGAATAACAGTGCATCAGGTAAGGCCAACTCCTCCTGGTTAACCTTCCCGAGTGCTCTTGCTGCCCTGGGTCTCCAGCCTCAGCCCTCTCCATTGTGGAAGGGAAACAGAGTCAGGGGTCTGGCGAGCAGGGAGCAGTCCCTTGGCATGGGCGTGGGGGTGGGGGTTTAGGGCAGGGTAGGTGCATGCAGGAGAGAGGAGGCGGTGCCCTGTGAAACCCTCACCTTCCCTTCCCAGCTCTGTGGCTGGCTGAGAATAGGCACCGGGACCTCGGGTTCTACGCTGGGGACTCTGTGCCTGATGCCGGCTCTGCTGTGAATCCCCAGCTGGTATCTGGGTAGATTCCCATTGATCCACCCTGCTCCTTCTGCTCAGATCCCAGGCCCTGCAGTCGGCTAAGCTGAGTCGGGCTCCGTCTCCCCACACTGATCAGAGGGAGGGATCCCAGCTGAGCCCCCAAACACCGGGCAGCCAAAGGATCCAGGAGCTTCCCCCGTAGGCAGGTCACGATCTGGGTCACAGGGGGCAGCCCAGGATCCAAACTGCCTCACGACTGATTCTGCTCTCCCTCAATGCAGAGCCGAGCCAGGCAGGATTTTCCCAAGGAAACGTGTTTTGTAGTAAAACACAAGTTCAGATCAAAGGAATGTTTGTTTTTACTAGGAAAAAAATTGGGGTTGGGGGAGATGAAATAATTTTCAAAACGAGAATTTCCCGTTTTCTGGTTCGAAGTGACTTTTCAGATTGAAACTGAGGCTAAGGAGAGTGACCAAAACCGCCGTGGAGGAGAGAAAAATTGGGTGAAATTGAAAATGTTTCATGTGAACCGAGGCCAGGCCCTGGTGGCTCTGCCCGTTTGCACTACCCGGGGAGTCCAGGCCTCCTGTGCAGTGGGAGAAACTTGCTGCCAGGCGGTGGATGGCGGCAGAGCTGTTTGCCAGGAGCCCAGGGATCAGACTCAGCGAATGGGGCGTGTGAAAGGAGTCGGTCCTGCTGTGTGTGTTTGGGGGGAGCCGCTCTGCACTAGCTGACTCTGTCCAGCTGTTCTCGCCCCTCCAGGTACCTCTGAGAGCTGCAGCAACCACATGTCAAACCTGCCAAACACCAAGTGTGTGAACAGCACCCACTCCACCTGCCGGGACGGATACCGGCCACAGGCAACTGCAAATCCAATCTTCAGCAATCCAACAGCCACCTGTGACGGTAACGGGGCTCCTGCCTTGTTCTTGGTGGGCTTGGCCAGAGCAGCCAACTCTAGGGCCTGTTGTGCGAGGCTCAGCCCATCTGGGGAACAGGGGGCACCAGCACTGGTCAGGGCTCCCCTCCTGGGGAATTGAACCAGGGGATTCCAGAGCGAGGAACAGGAGCTGCTGCGGCTGGGGCTAAAGAGCCAGGAGTGCTGGGCTCTGTGGATCAGACACAGTTTGGGGCGGGGGGGCCTATCACATAGACCAGTCTGAAGCCCAGCCTGGTCCTTAATCAGCCCTGGTGGCAGAGCCCCACAGATCCCTACCTAGAGGAACAGAAAGGGGCAGCCAGCTACACCTTCTGCCTCCCCCCATATGCAGGGATCCATGGGGAGGGGAGGACAGAGGGGATGCAGCTTCTCTTTCCCCTCCCGCAACACAAAGGGAGCCTGGAGCCCCAGGGGCACATCCCCCCACCCTCCCCTCACATGGGGGATCTGGGTGCAGGTGGAGCTGACTCCCCCGTTCCTGGGGCTGGGCGCTCAGGGGCTGGGTCAGCAATATAAATGGGGAACTGAGTATTGGGGCATTATTCACTCACCGCTCAGAGGTCCAGTCGCCTGGGTCCCGCTGCCCAGCTTAGTGGACATCACGTCCCCTCCTGTGTTGCAGATATTAACGAGTGTCTGGGGCCGAGCCGGGTGGACTGCGGAGCCAACACAAACTGCACCAACATGCCTGGGAGTTACTATTGCAACTGCCTCGATGGCTACGAGTCCAGCTCTGGGAAAGCCACGTTCAGGAGCGCGAGTGAGAACACCTGCCGTGGTGAGCTACCCCTGACCCCCACCTGCTGAGACATCCCCTCCCCCCACACATTTCACGTGCCCATTCCAGGCCTGGCGCTGCACCGGGGCTTCTGCCAGCTTTGGCAAAGGCACGAGGCCGTGATGGATGCTGTGCTGAGATGTGATCCTCACCTGCTCCTGCAGAGCTGGGGGCCGGGTTCACCCCTGTCCCCGGTGCTTAGACGGGGGATAAACCCCATGGAGCAAACTCCTTTCACCCAGTGCATCATTAGCCCGTGGAATCTCTGCTACCGACTGGCAGCCAGGCTGTGAGTGAGTCGAGTTTTAAAGAGGGACTGGCCGCCTCTGTGGGGAACGACAATACCTGGGGCTGTGATAGTTAATGGACAATAATTCTGGGAGGGAGGAAAACATCCCACCTCATGGCTTAAGCCAACCTCTGATTATTAGAGACCTTCCTGGGGGCAGATTATCCCACAGCTGCAGTGAGACACTTACACCTTCCTCTGTAGCACCTGTCGCAGTCGGGATACTGGGGTAGATGGGCCTTGGGACTGACCCAGGCTGGCAATGCCGGTGTGTTCCCCTGTGATTGGAACATGATAGGGATTTCTGCCACATTTCCACCCCTTGGGAGACCAAACTTCAAACATGGACTCCTAAATCTCCCCAAATCTTGGCCCCATTTGGGCCCATTATGGGACAGAGATTGACCCACAGATGCCGCAGTGACTGTTCTCCCATCTGTTATGTCCATAGCACACACACACACACACACAGTGGGAAACAAAGCATAAAATCATCTCACTGACTGGCTGCAGCACAACACAAAGTTGTTTCTTAACTCAAGAACCCTAACAGCCAAGAACCCAAAACAGAGAGAGATAAAGCAGGCTGCTCCCTGCAGCAGATGGGCATAACTCCCCTCCTCCTCCCCGCCCATTTGCTCTAGGCTAGCTCTTTTGCATACAGACTGCTGAAAAAACCAGATCACACACTTCTGTACAGAGGCCCCCAGCCTGCAAGCAGGAGCAGGAAGGCCCCTTGCAGATGTAAAGTGAGACTTGTGATACTAACACAATTTTCAATACACCAAATTCTCAAGTGGCCATTACGCTGCCAGAGCAGCCTGGTGTGGCCTGAGTGTCGCTGAGAATCAGGCCTTTGATTGTTAAATTCAGTTGAGTCCCCATCACCTGGGTCCCATCACCCAGCTCAGTGCAGGGGGTGATACGGGGAACGTCTCCCTGCCAGAACTGGACAGAGCATCCCCTCCTGTGTTGCAGATATTGACGAGTGTCTGGGGCCGAGCCGGGCAGACTGCGGACCCCACGCACACTGCACCAACATGCCTGGGAGTTACAGTTGCAGCTGCATCATTGGCTACGAGTCCAGCTCTGGGAAAGCCACCTTCAGGGGCACGAGTGAGAACACCTGCCGTGGTGAGCTTCCCTCTGATCCCCACCCTCTGAGACACCCCCTTCTCCCATGCACTTCATGTGCACATTCCAGGCTTGGTGCTGCACCGCGGCTTCTGCCAGGTTTGGCAAAGGCTCGAGGCCATCACTGAGGCTGTGATGAGACGTGACCCTCGTCTGTTCCTGCAGAGCTGGGAGCCGGGCCCACCCCTGTCACCGGCACTTGGATGAGGAATAAACCCCCCGAGTTAGAAAGAGACCCACGGAGCAAACTCCTTGTGCTGCAGAGAAGCACCATGGAGACAGGAGGGGACCCTCGCTGCCCCAGCACACAGCGTCCGGGCTCCTAGTGTCCCCTTGAACCTCGGAAGGGGCCTTATGTGCGGGCCATGGGAATAGCTCAGTGCGCTCTGCCCCCCATGGGCCCTGGGGACAGGGAATATCCACAGTGCAGGGCACCCTAGCCACACCCCTGGCCTGCCCCATATGGACCCTGGGAGGCAGAGAATAGCTGCAGCGCAGGGTGCCCCGGCCACGGCCCCTACATCAGGAGCTGGGAACTGGGTGGGGGCAGGGCCCCTAATGCTGCTCCACACCAGCTGGGGCTCCCCTTGTGCAGGGCAGGGGATTCTCAAGTGGCCGTTACGCTGCCAGAGCAGCCTAGTGTGGCCTGAGTGTTGCTGAGAATCAGACCTTTGAATGTTAAGCTCACAGGGCCCAGTCGCCTGGGTCCCGCCACCCAGCTCAGTGCAGGGGGTGATACGGGGAACGTCTCCCTGCCAGAACTGGACAGAGCCTCCCCTCCTGTGTTGCAGATATTGACGAGTGTCTGGAGCTAAGCCGGGCGGACTGTGGACCCCACACACACTGCACCAACATGCCTGGGAGTTACTATTGCAGCTGCATCAATGGATACGAGTCCAGCTCTGGGAAAATCACTTTCACGGGCGCGAGTGAGAACACCTGCCGTGGTGAGCTGTCCCTGGTCCCCCACTGTGCTCTGCTGAGACCCCCCTGCACCTCTGCGCTCATTCCAGGCCTGGTGCTGCACCAGATGCTGCTTCCAGCTGCAGTAAAGGCGCCTGATCCAGGCACTGGGGCTGTGATCAGCCGTGACCCTCGACCACTCACACAGCCCGTGGGGGCCAGGATCTCCCCTGCCCTGGGTGTTTGGATTGAGAATAAACCCCTAGGTTTGCAGGGATACACCAGGGAGAGGGGAGAAGACCTTTGCTGGCCTTTGCTGGCCCCAGCACACAGCATCCGGGCAGCCAGTGCCCCCCCCCCCGACCCTCCCCGAGCTTGGGAAGGGGCCCCGGGCACGGCTCCAGGAATTGGGCTGAAGCGTTGTTGAATTCACCCCAGGTCTCCGAGTGTTTCAGCTCCCGCTGGGGCCAGGCAGCCGTGCTCACCCATGACTCTAGAGGATGCGGCTGCTAGTTTGGGGGACACTCCCACCCCCAAGCTCCCCTGGGCAGTGCTGTACGGGGGCACGTGCTGTGAGTGGCATTGCCAGCCCAGCCCCAGGCTTCCCTCAGACACCCTGGCTTCCAGCAGCATGGTGCGGGCACACGGGTGTTGTCAGCTGTTGGCTGCGTGTGTGTCCTCTCTGTGCTGACCCGGCTCTGGCCAGTAGCCGGCCTGGCAGACCTCGATCGAACTGCCCAGACAGACACAGAGTCGGTTCAGTGGGGAAGGCGTTCGGCCAGGTGTGTTGCCGACTAAACACGGTACTAACCCCATAGACGCTGCAGGGACATTAATACCTGTGTGCCCGTGACAATGGACCAGCTCAGTGAGCGGCGGGACTTTCCACTGCCCCCTACGGCAGACAAAGGGTTAAGGCGAGATTCCCCGACATCTATAGACTGAGACAAACAATCTGGGCTAAACAACTCACAAGCACCTGCCATTTGTCACGACATGTTTGTTACCTGCCCTGGTACCTTTCTCCCGACTCTTCACACAAAACATCCCTATTCACCGCCTGGCTTTGTACTTTCCTCCTGATGCTTCAGACCAAGCATCACTGCTCATCCCTTCTGTCAAACCATCCTATCGTGCCTGGCTGGGGCTGTTCCTTGCGCTGCCCTGCGGGAATGTGTTGACAGAGTCAGTGTGTTTTAGCAATGCCAGCACCACCGGTGCCGAGTTCGCGTACTGGACAGGGAACTTGCAGGCAAGCCTCTGCCTCTGGACAGGGCCTGACATTTGCTCAGAGCGTAACTTCTGCTGACTTTAGTTCAGGGCCCAGGCCTTGTGCCAGGCCACGTGCTCTCTCTACTCCAGCTCCATGTCGCTCGCCAAGGGCAGTGCAGACAGGAGTTTGCCCAGGGCACAGACAAAGGGGTCTCTCTGTGCTGGCAGTCCAGTGGATTCGGAAACCACTTTGGGCTGGTGAAGCTGGCCCATGCTCCACCGTAATAACCCTGGCAGGGAATACCCAGGTGCTGGTGTCTTCTCCACCAGGGACGCTGGAGTCTGCCAGCTGCTAAATCTCTCTCTGCTGGCCCGTCAGTGCTCGCTGAGCCCCACGATTCAGCAAAGCACATGCTTAGATGCATCCCTGCACAGCTAGACACTTCATTTGGCTTCAGTGGGTCTCCGGTGATGACGATCCCAAGCATTCAAAGAAATTACGAGATTGGTTTAGAAAATCACGAGCTTTAAAAAGACCAGAGAGCAAGGGGGCAGGGCATGGATTTCATTGAATCAGAAAGGTGGCAAATCCAAAGCAGATACAGGGAAATACTCTTCCACCCGGTGCAGCATTAGCCTTGTGGAATCACTGCTACCGACTGGCATGGAGGCTGTGAGCGTGTCGAGTTTGAAAGAGGGACTGGCTTCCTCTATGGTGAACGACAATACCTGGGGCTGTGATAGTTAATGGACAATAATTCTGGGAGGGAGGAAAACATCCCACCTCAGGGCTTCAGCCGACCTCTGATTATTAGAGACCTTCCTGGGGGCAGATTATCCCACGGCTGCGGTGAGACACTTACACCTTCCTCTGTAGCACCTGTCGCAGTCGGGATACCGGGGTAGATGGGCCTTGGGACTGACCCAGCCTGGCAATGCCGGTGTGTTCCCCCGTGATTGGAACGTGATAGGGATTTCTGCCACATTTCCACCCCTTGGGAGACCAAGCTTCAAACATGGACTCCTAAATCTCCCCTAATCTTGTCCACATTTGGCCCCATTGTGGGACTGGGGATTGACCCATAGATACCACAGTGACTGTTCTCCCATCTGTTATGTTCATAGCACACACGCACACAGGGGGAAACGAAGCATAAAATCCTCTCGCTGGCCGGCTGCAGCACAACACAAGGTTATTTCTTAACTCCAGAACCCTAACAGTCAAGAACCCAAAACAGAGAGAGACAAAGCAGGCTGCTCCCTGCGGCAGATGGGCATAACTCCCCCTCGCCTCTTTGCTCTAGGCTAGCTCTTTTGCAGACAGACTGCTGAAAAACCAGATCACAGACTTCTGCACAGAGGCCCCCAGCCTGCAAGCAGGAGCAGGAAGGCCCCTTGCAGATGTAACGTGAGAACTTGTGATACTAACACAATTTTCAATACACCAAATTCTCAAGTGGCCGTTATGCTGCCAGAGCAGCCTAGTGCGGCCTGAGTGTTGCTGAGATTCAGGCCTTTGATTGTTAAATTCAACAAGGTCCTGGTCACCTGGGTCCCATCACCCAGCTCAGTGCAGGGGGTGATACGGGAAACGTCTCCCTGCCAGGACTGGACAGAGCATCCCCTCCTGTATTGCAGATATTGACGAGTGTCTGGTGCCGAGCCAGGTAGACTGCGGAAACTACACAAACTGCACCAACACGCCTGGGAGTTACAATTGCAGCTGCCTCGATGGATACGAGTCCGGCTCTGGGAAAGCCACGTTCAGGAGCGCGAGTGAGAACACCTGCCGTGGTGAGCTTCCCTCTGACCCCCACCCTCTGAGACATCCAGCCCCCACCTCACATGCTCAGCACAGACCTGGCGCTGCACCAGCTTTTGCAAAGGCACGAGGCCGTCACTGAGGCTGTGATGAGACATGACCCTCGCCTGCTCCCACAGAGCTGTGGGCCGGACTCACCCCTGTCCTCGGCGTTTGAATGGGGAATAAACCCCCAGGGTTAGAAAGAGGCCCATGGACCATAGAATCATAGAATATTAGAGTTGGAAGGGACCTCAGGAGGTCATCTAGTCCAACCCCCTGCTCAAAGCAGGACTAACCTCAGCTATATCATTCCAGCCAGGGCTTTGTCAAGCCTCAGCTTAAAACCCTCTAAGGATGGAGATTCCACCACCTCCCTAGGTAACCCATTCCAGTGCTTCACCACCCTCCCAGTAAAAAACTTTTTCCTAATGTCCAACCTAGACCTCCCGCCCTGCAACTTGAGACCGTTGCTCCTTGTTCTGTCATCTGCCACCACCGAGAACAGCCTAGCTCCATCCTCCCTGGAACCCCTTTCAGGTAGTTAAAGGCCACTATCAAATCCCCCCTCATTCTTCTTTTTTGCAGTCTAAACAAGCCCAGTTCCCTCAGCCTCTCCTCATAAGTCCTGTGCTCCAGCCCCCTAATCATTTTTGTTGCCCTCCGCTGGACTCTCTCTAACTTCTCCACATCCTTGTTGTAGTGGGGGGCCCAAAACTGGACACAATACTCCAAATGCGGCCTCACCAATGCCGAATAGAGGGGAATAATCACTTCCTGTGATCTGCTGGCAATGCCCCTCCTAATGCAGCCCAATATGCTATTAGCCTTCTTGACAACCAGAGCACACTGCTGACTCATAGCCAGCTTTTTATCCACTGTTACCCCCAGGTCCTTTTCTGCAGAGCTGCTGCCCGGCTCGTCGGTCCCCAGTCTATAGCTGAGCATGGGATTCTTCCTTCCAAACTCTTTGTGCTGCAGAGAAGTACCATGGAGATGGGTGGGGACCCTCGCTGGCCCCAGCACACAGCGTCCGGCCTGCTATTGCCCCCCTGAGCCTGGGAAGGGGCCTCATGTGCGGGCCATGGGAATAGCTCAGGGCGCTCTGCCCCCCATGGGCCCTGGGGGTAGGGAATAGCCACAGTGCAGGGCTTTTTGGCCACTCCCCCGATCCGACCCTCCCTCAGTGCGGATAGTCTGTACCAGCTCCACACTGACAAGGAGACCCCTGTACATGAGGGTGTTTCCTTAGGGGGCACTTACACCCCCTCTATGCAACCAGGGCAGCCTGAATGGAGAATGGGGCCGACGTCTTCCAAAGCCCTTCTCTGCGACGTCCAGCCAATAGTTGTGGTCTGGGGTTGTGTAACAAGTCCCAGCCAGCCCCTCCCACAGAAACACCCGTTCACGGGAGGCACAGCACGGTGTCCCTAGAACTTGAAGAGCTCGGGTGTGCATCTGTTCAAACACTTCCCCCGTGGAGATCCCAGCCAGCCGTTCCTGCACCCAGCCCCAGGCCGTGGAGGTAAAGCGCAGCCAGTCTTCTGGGGCGGATCGAAGCCCAAGATGAAATCAGCGCAGCCGTTCACCCAGCCAACGTCACAGGGTTTGTCTGGGGACAGCTGGTATCGGGAGCTGCGTGGAGAGAATCCTTAGGGTTTGCCCAAGGGGGGAATTGATCACGATCGCCCTTGCAGACCAGTTCCCTTTGGAAGTGCACTAATTATTCCAGAACGGAGTGTGCAGATGGGCAGCTATTCCACAGTAACTGTTAACATCAATTTCCTCATGTGCTGAAGCCCTTAGAGACACCGTCTCAGATCTCCCTGGAACTCAGAGCCAGTTAGGAAGCTGAGGGAGGAGAGAGCTCTGGCCGCCCTACTGAGAACCCAGCACCTGGCGCCTCTTCTTCAGAGGCCTTCGCTTTACGCGGCAGGGAGTGTGTCAGAGCTGTGGGGAAAAGCGCTTTGGAGCAGCTGCCATGGCTTTGGCTGGGTGCGTACAGCACCTGGCACCACGGGGCCCTTGGCTGCAGCGCTAGAAACATCCCAGTCGAAGCAGGACTGGCTCGATGAAGACGGTGGATGCTCCGTGCCCAGCCACGGTGGACTGTCGGAAGCCTTCAGGGGTGAACCAAACTGTACGTCGTTTCCGGAATAAAGCAGGGTTCTGGAAACGCGGCGCCGCCTTGCTGCTGTCAGAATAACCCGAGAGCGCGAGTGGTCGGGGGGCAGAGGAGGCGTCGTGTAGCAGGTGCAGCTGGTAGGTCCTTCCCGGGTTCAATCTGCCCAGGAGCAGTTCAGCCTCTGGAGAGCCAAAACCGCGGAGCCGGCGAGGCTGACGTGCAGCGCTGGCACTTGCACAAAATATAGGAGCTGCTAGACTGGATCAGACCGAGGCCCATCTAGGCCGGTATCCCGGCTCCGACGGCCAACACCCGGTGCTGCAGAACACGGTGGAAGAGCCCTGCAGTGGCAGCTGGTGATAATCTGCCCCCGGCTCCTGGTCTCTAACACTCAGATGGGCTCAAGCCCCGAAGCAGGAGTTTTTATCTCCCTTCCCAAACGCTGGTGACCGTTCGCTGTGATCACTCTGCTGTTCTCATCCTCGGTATGAACGGTCACTTGCTCCTCGAAACTTGCCAAATTCTTGGTCTCAATGATTCTTCTTCTTCGAGTGCAGGCTCACGTCTGCTCCATTTAGGTCTGTCCACGCCACATGCACAGACCTTGGATGGTTTTCCCCAGCGGTGCCCGTCGGGTCGGTGCAGGCGCCCCATGGGGTCGCGCCTTCATGGCACCGTATATTGGGCGCCACCAACCGCCACCTCTTCAGTTCCTTCTTTCCGCCTTTGACGGTCGTCGGCACTTTCTGTCCTCTCTTGCTTCGGCAAGTGTTTCCCCAGGTCTTCGACCGTGATTCCTCTAAATCGTTACATTAGAAAGTAGTAGTTAGTAATTAGCTGATCAGCTGAGTTTTCTTTTCCCCCCACTACGTCTTTCTCACCCGGGAACCAGGGCAAGTCCCAAGGATTCAAACCCTGGGGGACCTGCTATAAACCTATGCCAAAAGGCAACCCCCATGAATCGTGCCTGGGGGAATCCCACCAGACTGATCGCTGTAGGATTTGCAGGGGATTCCGCCCTAGGACCAAGAAGCGGAGAAACGTTACACTGAGCGCTGGTCTACGCTGGAGAGTTTTGTCAGCTTTTGTCAACCAAACAGTGGAGGTGCACGCACCGAAATGCTCCTCCGACGGATGTAATTCTCTTGAGATGGTGAGATAGTAAAACCACCTCAATGTAGGGCTTAGGTCGGCATAGACAGGGCGACGCCGTGTCAGTGTAGATGCTGCGGTCCTTACATCTGTCGTTATCTGTCATTCGTGTCAATTGCAGGGCTCCAGCCCACCCACAGGTAAGGGGATAGAAGGAAAGTGTTTTGCACCCCCCAAAAGGCATGGGTTCCTCTTTACCCACCCACCACCAGGGTCTCTGGTGGTAGCGGCAGCGAATGAGAAAGAGAGGCAGGGGCTGCAGGGCCCAACGCCCATGTCTGAGGACTTGGAGAAGCTGGCCGCCTTTGGTAGGAAGGCGTACTGCGCCAGGGGCTCCAGCTTCGCATCGCAAACCAACAAGTGATACTGAGCCGATATAATTGAATTCAGAGGAGACCGGGACAAGGTTCAAAGACCTGCCCCCGGCCGACTGCGGATCAGGATGCGGCGTGGTTGTGGACGAGGACAAGGCAGTGGCAGGGACCTCGCCACAGGCCACCCTGGATGCGGCGGAGTTGGCCACGTGAACCGTGTTCTCTGCGATCGCCCAGAGAAGGAGATCTCGGCTGCAGGCCTCTGGCCTCCCTCCAGAGGTTCAACAAACAGTTCAGGACTTGCCATTCGAAGGCTTGGGGTTGTTTTCGGAGCAGACAGACTCCAAACTCCACCGCCTGCAGGATCCAAGGGCAGCACTGAAACCCTTAGGGCTGCGTACGCCAGCCATTCAATGGAGGCTTTTTCAATCGCCCCCGCTCGGCGGTTTTACCCTGTGCATCTTAGGCAGGACTACGCCAGCGCAGAATAACAGGCGTAGGACACCTCAACCTCCGCCCAGCCAGCCCAATCTCGGCAGGGCAGCCCTCCAGCTCTAAGCAAGCATTGAGGGTGCACCCGAGACTGGCACATCAGACCAGATCTCGGATCCTTCTCCCTGCTTCCTGAGCCGTCTGTCCCATTTCCATTGGGCAGGGGCTGAGACAACCTCGGACAGATGGGTGCTGCGCACGGTAGAATTGGGATATTGTCTCCAGTTCTGTACTTCCCCTTCTCCCCATCTCCCTTCTCTGTCCCTCTTCAGGGACCCCCCTCACGAGCAATGTCTCCTGCCAGAGGTACAGAGGTTCTTAAGAACAGGAGCAGTGGAGGAGGTTCCTCAGGAACTAAGGGGAAAGGGGTTTTACTCCCAATATTTCCCAATCCCAAAGGGGGTCTCAGACCCAATCTTGACCTGCAAAACCTCAACAGAGCCATGGAGAAGCTGAAGTCCTGCGTGGTATCCTTGGCCACCATCAACCCTTCCCTGGATCCAGGGGACCGGCACACCGCCCATAGTCATCAGTTTACTGTCCTCCCCTTCGGCCTGTCCACGGCCCCTCAAGGGCTCCCCAAGGGTCTGGCGGCCGTCGCTGCCTTTCTAAGGAGACAGGTGCACATGTTCCCGTATCGAGGCGACTGGCTTGTCAAGAGTCGCCCCAGGGAGCAGGTAGGAACCCGATCCAGTCAACCCCGATCCAGTCGATCTTCAACAGGCTGGGTCTGCAGCTGGACGTACCCAAGACGACATTGTCCCTTCCCCAAAGAACAGAGTTTATAGGAGCGGTCCGAGACTCGGTCCAGGCCAGGCTGGAGTCTCCCTTCAAGACCGTTTGTTCCATCACAGAGGACTTCAGGCGCTTTGACTGGTATCAGCTTGCCGGCCGAACAGAGACAAACCAGACACGGTGCCTTCCCTTCCTCTGCGAGTTATTGAGTCTCTTCTGCGGTGGCTCAACTGGTGTGCACAGGACTGTCCTTCTCTGGACCCCAGCCGTTGCTGTGTCTCACCACGGACACGTCAGTGTTGGGGCAGGAGGCGCATCTAGGGACCCTCAGGACTGAAGGCCCCTGGTTTCCAGCCAAGCCATCGCTCCACATCAACGGCAGGGAGCTGAAAGTGGTTCTCCTAGTGCGCCAAACCTTCCTGCCCCATCTGCAAGGGAGATGCGTGCCAGTCATGCCGGCCATGGTTTATATAAACAGACAGGGCAGAGCCCAAGCCTCTCCCCTGTCGAGAAGCCCTCAAGCAGTGGGATTTCTGCATGGGTCTCTCCATACACCTGGAAGGGTCTTACCTCCCAGGATCCCAGAACGAGCTGGCGGACCATCTCAGCAGATTCTTCCGCTCCCACGTCCAAACGTCGTCAACAGCATCTTCCAGCAGTTCCCCAAGGAGATCTGTGAGACTCAGCGGGAAGTGTCAGCAGTTTTGTTCATTCCGTTCCTCCGTCCCTAGAGGCACTACCTGCTTTACGCCTTCCCGCCTTTCCCGCTCGTTCACAAGGTCCTGCACGAGATCAGAGGGGAGAAGGTGTCCGTTGTCCTGAGAGCCCCAGCCTGGCCCCGACAGTGTTGTGTCGGGGGTCTCTCCGATCACCCTGCTTTTGGCGCAGGACCTCGGCCGCTCCAACATCCCAACTGCGAGTCTCTCCACCTCACGGCATGGAAGCTTCACAGATAAATCCCACGGAGCCCGCACACTCGGCGGCAGGAAACCGTCCATCAGAGCTGCATATTGGGCCAAGTGGAAGAGGTTTTCCGTTTGGGCAACGCAGACAGGTAACTCCCGGACTGTCTGCTGCACTGGAAGCAGCTGGATCTGGCGGTGTCATCCGTAGAGGAGCAGCTGGCAGTGAGCGCCGCGCTCCAGCCGGATCAGTTTTTGCTAATCCGATGGGGACCCCATTTTCTCAAAGGTCTGGACAAGCTTTGCCCCAAGTTTGCTGTCCAGAACTGGCCTGGGACCTTAACCTGATGCTCTCCATCCTGATGGGGGGCCCCCTTTGAGCCCTTAGCAACACGTTTCTCTACCCCTCGTGGGAGGTGGTGTTCCTGGGCGTGATAACCTCAGCTAGGAGGTGTCTGACATCCAATCCTCCATGTGGGGTGTTCTATAAGGACACGGTCCAGCTGTGAGTGCATCCGGCTTCCTCCCGAAGGCAGCATCCTAGTTTCATATAAGCCAGGACAGCTTCCTCCTGGTATTTCTTCCTAAGCCGCATGCCAATAGCAGGGAACGACCCCTCCACTCCCTAGACGCCAGGTGGGCACTGGCTTTCTACAGAGAATGGGCAAGACCATTTTGTCAGTTGAACCAGCGGAGAGCAGGTGCCGTCCCAGAGGATTTCATGGTGGATCACGGCATGCGTTAGGACTTGCTGTGACCCGGCAGAGGGACTGACAGCGACCTGCACGAGGGCACCGGCCTCCTCGGCCACGCGCCTGGCACATGTCCCTACCCAGGAGGTCTGCTGGGCCGCAACACGGTCATCGAGTCACACGTTCACCGCGCAACGTGCCATCCCCAACACGCCAGGGACGGGGCAGCGTTCGGCAGAGAGGCGCATCCCGTGAGCTCCGACCCCCTCCTCCCAGGGTCGTCCTGGGAGTCATCTACTTAGATTTGACATGAGCAAGCACTTGAAGAATTAAAACCGGTTCCTGCCTTTTCGTAACCGTTGTTCTCCCAGCTGCGTTGCTCACATCCACCCCAAAACCCACCTGCCCAGCTGGCAGGAAGAAACCGAAGAGGTGGCAGGTTGGTGGGGCCCTATATACGGCACCATGAAGGCACGACTCCAGGAGGTGCCCGCACCAAACTGGCGGCTTCTGCTGGGGGAAAAAAACCTTCCGGCAACTGTGCATGCGGCGCCCGCACCCCTGCTTGGAATGGACGCGAGCAACGCAGCCGAAGAGCAACAGGTACGGAAAGTTCAGTAACCATTTTTCCCACGGGCTAAATCGCTCACTGCGCAAAACAGCTTTTCCTTGGGTCGGTCTCGAACTTCCCACTCCTCTAACGAAGGATGTAAAAATAAGTGTAATTAAAAATCCCCCCCCAGTTTAAATGGTAATCATCCCTACTTCTAACTTCCCGGACTGTCCCTCGGTCTCGTGCTCTGAGATGAGAACAGAAGCTCCCAGTTTCCCTTCTCTATATTCCAGTCAGTAATTTGTAGAGTCTGAACACGTCCCGTCTTACGTGCATCTGAAGGTACCAATCCCAGTCTTTTCACTCTCTGCGTAGGAGAGTTTTCCAGGCCACTGATCACTCTCTTGGCCTGTCTCTGAACCCCACCCCCTCATCCTGCACAGTCCTGTGTGCAAGGGGGTGTCCTGTGCAGCTCAAGAGATCCAGAGAAGATCACACCATTGACTGATATCAAGGCATTGTATTATTCTCTATCCCCTTCCTCCAAAGCGGCTTCCCATTTTTCCTTTCCAGAGGAAGGCGGCTCGTGCAGGCAACACCATCTGCTCTGGACTTGGGAAGGGCTGCTTTTCCCTTCTCAGCTGGAGCGGCTCATTTCGGACAATAACCAGTAACTCCCAGAGCATGATCTATTTCAGACGCCTAGATTATTTCCCATCAGCCTCGCCCTAGTCCTCAAGGCACAGCTTCTGGATCAGCCTGACCAGCTCTTCCTCTCTCATTGCAGACATTAATGAGTGCCAACGAAACACCACAATCTGTGAGCCCCACGGGAGCTGCATCAACACACAAGGGGATTATGTGTGTAAATGCAATTCCGGATTTGGGAAGAGTCAATCGAATCAGTTAAAGATCTGCAAAGGTACAACCGGAGCTGGAAACGGTTGTGTGAAAAGCATGAAGTTTCCGGTTTGCTGAAGCGGTATTGCCAACATGTGGCATTGCCTTAAAGCCCTGCCTTCTGGAGTCACGTGATTACAGGAGACTGTCCGCTTTTGGCTAAAATGAAAATTAGGGTCCTGCCCTCAAGGTGGAGGAAAAACTGCAAAACATGACACAGGAATGAGCGAAATCTCCCAAACCAGAGTCAAATAAAAATAATCTAAAATGAATTTTTTTTAAAAAATCATCTCATGATTTTTAAAGCCATGTCATGGTTTTGGGGGTGGTTTTTATTTATTGCTTCATGTTGGCAATGCTGTTAAGGCAATGCTGGGTAAGTGAAGCTACCCAGGGTCTCTGAAACTAACTAGCACGCATGGATGATGAAATTAACCCGGTTGCTGTCAGCTCTCGCTCTTTCACACCCAGGCAAAGTGTTTGTTGCGGATGTTCTGTCTTATGCATCTGAGCCGGGGACTTTCTCCTGGCATTCTGCTGCCTGCTTAATTCCACCATCGCACGAGCGTGGGCAGTTGTGGATGTTGTTAAAAGCTGCAGGCTTCCCGCTAACCTGCAACCAGAGCTCCCACCAGGGGCCCAGCCCAAGATGTTCTTTTGTAGCAGAGCTTTGAGGCAGGAGAAGGTGGGGTCTTTGCAAAGCAAACTGGGCTGCGATGGCGCAGGGGACTCTGCATCGGATGACCTTTAACAGAGGCTGGGCTCAAAGACCCCGCTAGTTTCTGGAGCCCCTAAACATAACCCAAAGCAGCTGCAAAAGGTGCTGGCATAATGAAGGCACCAACAGGCATCAAACCCAGGACCTCTATTGTTGAACGCACAGACCTCGGCTGCTGGAGCTAAGGGTGCAACTCCATTAGCTGGTTGCTGTAGCAGGCTGTTATCTATTTATGGGAACCAGCCACTAGACCCTCTCTCCTCATTCCATGGCTCAGTGACCTTCACCAGAGGTTGGCACGTGTAAGGCCCCTCACAGGCATGGCGTAGGCAAGATGTTTAACAATGGAGCCAATGTCGAGTTTCCTGCCAAAGGAACAAGGATTTTTTTCCAGCCCTGGTTCCCTTCCCGGCCATGAGCCATGGAGACACAGATCTCCTCACCAGGGAGGTGGAGCAGAGAGTAAAATCCACAGGGCGTGGCAGGGGGAGAGATGTTCTTGACCAGGTTCATGAACCGTGAGGCAGCGGCTCCGGCTGGGGTTCAGGCTGGGTGGGTCTCTTCTGGCTTTGGCTTCCACGGGCCAGGTCGGCAGCTCATGTCAATCTGGCATGGCTCTGCCGTGCTCACCCATGGCTCTAGAGGATGCGGCTGCTAGTTTGGGGGACACTCCCACTCCCCAAGCTCCCCTGGGCAGCGCTGTGCGGGGGCACGTGCTGTGAGTGGCATTGCCAGCCCAGCCCCAGGCTTCCCTCAGACACCCTGGCTTCCAGCAGCATGGTGCGGGACACGGGTGTTGTCAGCTGTTGGCTGCGTGTGTCCTCTCTGTGCTGACCCGGCTCTGGCCAGTAGCCGGCCTGGCAGACCTCGATCGAACTGCCCAGACAGACACAGAGTCGGTTCAGTGGGGCAGGCGTTCGGCCAGGTGTGTTGCCGACTAAACGTGTGTGTGGCAAGGTGGGCCTGTTTTGCCCTGTGGCTCTACACTCCTTACGGCTATGCCAGTGGTGTGGCTGGGTGGGAGCGGGGGGCCGGTCCCATCCTCTACCCCGGGCCCCGACCCAGCGAGGAGTAGCCTCAAACAACTTAGTCCAAGGGCTACTACCTTCCCTGGCTCGCTCGTCTGTAGCCCCCCCGGCTTGTGGCTCTCCTTCAGGCTCTTTGTGGCCGGTGTCCTCTCTGATTTTGGTTTCACAGGCTCCTTCTTACCTCCCGTGGCTGGGTGTTCTCACCACACCCACACTAGCTCCTCCACCGGCTCCACGCCTTGTAGCAGCTCTGCTCAACTCCCTCTCAGCTGCCTCCATCTGCCTGACTGGGAGGCTTTTAACTGCTGGGGCAAGCTCCTTGATTGGCCCCAGCTGGCCTGATTGGTGTAATTGGCCTAATTGCCCTGGAGTGGCCGCAGCTGGATCACCCAGGGAACAAGGATTTGCTAAGCCTGGGGCTGATATATATGCCTTCCAGCACCCTCCTATAGCTGTCAGGGCTGGCCC
>NW_027131460.1:0-2393 GCF_026122565.2 Emydura macquarii macquarii
CATTCATCGGGACTCATTCCAACCAGGGCCCAGAACTGACAAAATACGAATGCCCATAAAGTTTCATAACCCCATTTAGAACCTCCTTTTATTGATCACTTTCCTTCTTCCCTCCATTTCTACCAATCTGGAGGTATCAAATACCAAACGTTGAGGGGAGGGGATGAAGAATGAGACTCCATGGGCCCTGCAGTTACATAGAGAGGGACATCAAGAGGGCAGTGAGGAGTTGGAAGGGACCTTTCATTCTCATCCCCAGTCGTTATCTATTTCAACTGTCCCTCTGTGGATGGAAGGTTCTGGTCTCCTCACCTACCACTTTATTCACAGAGACAGGACAGAGGGCATTGGATGTTTCCCTGCCCATCTGGGACACCTGAAGTAGGCATTTCAGCCTGGTTGGACATCTCACTCTTCTTCTTTCCCTGTTATGTTCATGGTATACAAACAGAGAAGTGGAACATCAAAACAGCAGTAATCTTGCAGGAAGGTTGTAAGATAAAATTCCTTTATTTCTTAGCATTCACAATGATAACACAATTAAACACACAAACAGAAAGAGAGAAAACAAGCTGCTCTGTGAATCAGAGCGGTACAACTCACTTCACCGTATACTAGACTATCTGCCTGGTGACTGAGTCTGCTAAGCTCAGAACACATGATTCCCCACAGAGCTCCCTAGGCCTGCAAGCAGGACCAGGACATAACTCCGTGACTTTAAAGTTTTAGCTTACAATTTTAACACAGTTTTCAATTCACAACACTTTCTCCCATAAACGGCGATGCTCCAGCTGGCTCCTCTCCAACTGCTGACAGGAACCCATAATTGGCACCCACCTGTCGCACTGATAACCATGCCTGGGTTTGGGAGAAGCAGGAGAATGTGGGTGTCAGAGGTGTGGATGGGCGAATTGCTCCAGATAAAATGTGAAACACCCTCCTGTACAAAAAACAATAAACAAAATGCCTCCTCTTCCCCTTCTGCTGCCAGCAAACCCCACCTTGGCCTCTTTTCACAAGCAATGGGAAGCTGGAGCAATGGCTGAAATTTAAGGAAGATGCAGTTACCCAATGTCACCTTCCCACCCTGCATCCAAATCTCCATCCCTCAGGGAGATGGGTGGGCATCTAAATATTCTCCTTCCATCCCTTCAAGCCTCATCTCTTATAGGCCTCGCATGATGGAACCTTCCAAACAGCCCTCCACTTCACCTGCGCTTTGTGCTCTGTTCCTCAGGGGTGGCCCAGCCACTTCCTATCCCTCCTCCTGCATTTTGAGGAGATGGCCCATCCCCCATCTGACTTTCCAGTGGGTGATGGGTGGCCCAATCCCTGCTCCTATTATCTTAGAGGTCTAGGAGATCCCCCTCTCAGCCTGAAGCTACTGATATCTTCTGAGGAACTGGCACCTTCTCCGTTAGTAGCAGGCCATGGCAATTCTTTATGCACCAGTCAAATATGTCCTAATGCTCTAAGTCATTGTCAATATTTAACCCATGTTATTGCTGAGCAGTTGAAAAGAAGAAAACATCACTGGACCTGTGTTCCTTTCTGCCTCTTGAGACTGTATCAAGGGGCTCGAAGGGTTTTTTGTTTTTTTTAAAGTGTTTTTCCCCTCTGCTAGTTTTTACCTTAGAAATACCAGGAAAGTCAAATTTAGTCTTTGATCATTTGCTGGAGTTTTCCTTGCAGCCCCAGAGAAATGTTTGTGAGGTTCATCAACCCAGAACTGAAGGTATGCAGGAAAGTTTAACAAGGAAAGTTTGCCTCCTAATGGCTTAAAAAGTATTGAAATGAAATACTTGTTAAAAATAAAAACAATAAATAAAGATTTTTAAACTCTTCCTTACTATCTGTCATGTCCTGAGCTTACCAGTTCTCTCTCTCTGTTCTAAGCATGCTGCAAAAGCAGCACAAGAAATGCGCAATCCACAATGATTAGACATAGGGCCACATTCTGCCGCCCTGCCTCACAGGGAGTGTTTCTTGCTCAGTAAATGGTGACACTGAAATCAATCGGGCTGTAGGTGAAGTTGGCAGCCCGCGATGTGAGTGTGACAGAAACTAGCCCTTAAAAGCCAGCAGGTCTCCTTCACTGGGTGAAAAACTAACCATTATCAGGGCACAGCTGCTCTACTCCCTGATCTATTTGGCCCCCAGTGAGCACTGGGGACAACTCCCGCCAGAGAAGCATCAGAAATGTTCTTCAGTTTTCCTAGCTGCAGCTGTCGCCCAGTCACTTCATTCTCTCCTCTCTGGGTAGTGTGAATGGGACAAGTCCTGAAACGGTCCTTAGTAGCTGCTGGGGCCATTGGCTCTCACATGTCTGATACAGCAACACTCTGAGTCTCACTGTAAAAAAAAAAAAAAAGAACTCCGAAATGCCTCCATAG
>NW_027131461.1:0-2423 GCF_026122565.2 Emydura macquarii macquarii
AGCTGACGGGGTGGCCGGCTAGGGAGACAGACCATGAGTGAGCTGGGAGGTGGTCAGATGCTGGAATTAACCGCACAGCCCCTGTGAAATGCAGAGGTGGTCAGGGATTATTTGACAGAAAATGAAGATTTGTGTCCCCCCCCAAAAAAAAAAGAAGTTTGTGGAAACCTATTGCTACCCATAAGACTTCCATTGGGAAGGGTTCTCCGGTCCAGGGGAAATTTCTGGTACAACAAGAAAAAATAGCCACTGCATTCAAATGGGAACTGGGCTCAATTCTGAGTCATCTATGCTCTTATGTGACTGCCTTCCCCACTAGGCTAGACTATCCATCTCTAGCTGGCCCCGAGTATTAATAATTTATACGAAGAGGAACAGCTTCAAACAGGCAAGAGAGTGAGACTGAATCTGTAGCATGTTGGTTAGGGGCAGGTGCTAGGTGCTGCACAGAGACATGGTAAGAGATGGCACCTGCCCCAAAGAACTAACGGTCTATCCAGCTGAAAGGTACAGTATTGCTATTTTACAGGCAGCGCACTGCAACACAGACAGGGGATGTGGCAGGACCAGGAATCAAACCCCTATTGCAAAGTCAGGCCAGTTCTTTAACTACAAGACCAGGCTGCCTTTCTGCCTGCAATGCGCTTTCCACAACCCAGGGAATGCAGCCATGTGTGTTTCAACCGGTTAGCCGCATTTGCTAACAGCGGGTACAAGCGACAGTATGCAATCAGGAAGTCGCCATGGCGATCCAGCCATCTTTCCTGGGCCTGTGTCGGCACCAGATTTTTGCTCCTCCAGCCTTCACCGTACACCCAGAGGGTGCAAAGCTCAGCACAACTTGAGGCTCCCTGTCACATTGTCTTATTGCATCTACTGTTTACACTCGAAATCCCTGTCAGCCTACGCTCTGTTATCGTCCAGTGTGCCGGCACACAAGCTCCATAAGTTTTACTATGCATTTCTACAGCGCCCAGCACCACAGGGCCATTTGCAAACCCAAGGCATCACTGCTATTTAATATACTTTTCATCTACAGCTCTCAGCTCGCTTTACAAAAGGGGGCAAGCAACATCAGCCCTATTTTGCCACTGGGGAAACTGAGGCACAGGTAGGTGAAGCAACTTGCTCAAGGGTTCAAAGCTAGGTCCACGGCAGAGCCCGGCTTCCAATCCAGGACGACACCCCATTGGGAACTTTTTTGACTGATCTTTTTCGGCAAAAGAATGTGGATTTGTCAGAACCCAAGCTGTTCACAAAATATTTGGGGGTGGGGGGAGGGAAGGAAAGAGCGGGGAATCTCGGATGTGCTCCAAATGTCCCATTTCAACGTTTTCAACCCAGAGAGTTTTGGTTTTTCAAGTTGAAGTTATTTGGTTTCAGAATTTTAGCAAGTTTAGATTTTTTTTTTTTTTTAAAAAAGGTTAAAAAAGAAAAAAAAAGTCAAAATGGTTGTTTTCATTTTTGACATGATCAAAAAACGAATTTTTGTTGTTGTTGGTTTGTGAAAATCTGAGATTTTGACTTTTCATCCCAATTCAGGGCAGGAGAAAAAAAAAAAAGTCAAAATCTTGCAAAATCTCCTGGGAGAGGAAAGCCATTTCCTGCCCCACCCTACTCAGGCATCCCAATTCCTGCACCTCCTCACATCAACCTCTCTCCTGAAAAGAGAATGCATGGAAGGTTCCCAGCCCAAATCCTCTGACAGCACCTGCCTGCTGAATTCATGGTGCACGCTGGAACACCCTGGAAGATGCCCCTTCCTGCTCCTAACCGGGACCTGAGAACATCGGACGAAGACAGCCTTGAAAATATCCATCCCAGGTTTCAGACAAGATCCTGCACATACCATGGGGGTCAGTTGCACACAGCCCTCCAGTCCGGGTATACCCATGAGAGGGGCCCAGCGCTCTGGGATACACCCCCACATCTCCCCGCTATCCATCTGCCCCACTCACTCCACGGCCCCTTATTTACAGCCCTCCAAGACCCCACTCTTCCCACGCACTGCCACCTTTGACTTTTCATCCTGGTGACACTCCGGGCGGGCCGGAGGTGCCCCTGTCACCAGGGTATCCCCACGTGCGTTGCTCTCTAGCGCCCCCTCTGACGGGAGCGTATCTGCATCACCCAGCGCTCCGGCCCGAGGGGGCGCTAGAGAGCCAGGCATGCTCAGGTAGGCCGGTGATGGGGGCGGGGGGGGATGGGCCTGCTCACGAGCGTGCGACGTCGTCCGCGGCTGGAGGCATATGCGGGTGCCCATCCCTAGTGCGCCAGCCAACGGAGCTTATCCTCCGTGTCCATCTCCCCGGTCTGGCGAGGAGCACGCACGTGTCACACCTACGTTATTCACAAAGGTCACGCGGCTCCACCCCGGCCGAGGCAGCTGTTCCCTGCAGCGCCCTACAGTCCACAGCCCTGCC
>NW_027131462.1:0-2409 GCF_026122565.2 Emydura macquarii macquarii
AAGCTCTCTCCACGCTGGCAGCAAGCACAGGAAATGAAGAATCAAATCTCCTCGGGGCTGCTTTAGGGGAGGGTACTCTGAAATGGGGCATCATGGAATACATTCTGAGGCCAATTACTTCAAATTGCGACCACACTCTCACTAATTCGAATTAATAACTACGAATTAGGCGCTACGCCACTTGCAGAGGTGGTCTTAATTTGGTTTTACAGGCACCTTAATTCGAATTAACAGTAGCATCAGTTTAGACGCGCCTGTAATTAATTCAGATTAAGGGTCCTTAATTCAAAATAAATCGCTAGTGTAGACCAGGCCTCAGTGTTCCCTTGTAGTAGATTACCACATACCACCTTTGGCAAAAAGTAGCATCTGACTAATCCCCCACTATAGCAAGAATACTCAGGGGAAATCAGATGCAGCCAGGCTTAGGTAACTGGGAATACGGTGAATGATGCCTCTGACTTTGGAGGTATTATCAAGATTTGAAGTTCCGTTCTCATTTTGTAGCATTCAGCTAATTGTCAATAGAAATATACCATGTCCATTTGTCTCTCTTCCACTCTTACCAAGGAGAAAAAATACAGGCCTAGTGATTCTGAACTAAAGTAAATCCATAAAAAACTCCAACCAGTTATTGGAGGGTCTTGGGTCAGGTCTACATTAGATACTTTTGCCAGTATAGGAATATCAATATTTTTTATTGTGTTTCTATACCACCAAAAGGAGTATGTAGATGCAATTATACCAGCAAAAAAGTGCTTTTGTCACAATAACTTATTTTGTTTGAGATACAGGTAGAAGCTACATTGCAATAACAACTCTTTTACCAGTAAAAATCTGTGCCTACGCTAGGAGAATTTGCCATTATAGCTATACTGAAACTTTTTCTAGTGTAGACTTGGCCTTGGATGCAGTTTCTCTGAAATCAGTCAGTAAACTATTAACCACTGTGATTTTTATCCTTTATCATTAGTTTGAAATAGTTTTTCTTTTCACTGAAAGAAGATTCCAGATAGGTTTATTTATCTTCTGTATGCAAATAGTGAGAGAGGTGGGGCAGTGAGTAAGAGCTACCATAGGAGAGGCATCATAATCAAGTCTTGGCCAGGGCTTGGCGTTATAGCAGTTCCATGTGGAATAAGGGAAGTATTTCAGGGTAAGATGAATTCAAATGACATTTGGAGGTCTTTGCCTGTGGGTAGATGGATGTGATAATAAACATCTGTGTGACGCTGGTAGACTACATGCCAGCTCTTGCCAAGTCTATAGACATCAGCTGAGCACTGACAAGTTCATAGCTGGAGACCACACCAGCTCATCTGTTAGTACTGTTCAAGACAGGTGTTAGACTTTTAAAATTGTGTTTAGTGTTTAAATTCTATAAAATGCTTGTTTGTTGCTGCATGCATTAATCTTACTTGTAACATCTGTCTCCTGTGCTATAAGGCAATATGAAAGTTTTGCTTTATAAATGTAAAAGTGACTGCTGTGAAGGCAGGAAGAATGGCTCTCCCATCCATCAAGGACTATCAAGACTACATGTGCCACTGTAGGACAAAAACTTTGTTGATTGCCCCATCTACTCTTGAAGTTGCATGCAGGAGCTCTCATCCCATTGTTTTGAATGCTGAGGGAAGGGCATATAAAGATGCCCACAAGAGGAAATGGTTCTCTCTTTGCTGTTTGGATTCTTATAAACGCTGGACCTAAGAAACAAAAAGCAAAGATTCCCCAGTTTCAATCTGGGTTAGCCCTAAAAGATGTTCAGCGAACACATTACTACATCTCTGTCATCTCGGTCTTTGAAACAGACTCATTTGTGCTTCTATGTTGCCTGCTTTAACTGGTAAATAACTTATTTCTTCTTCCTAGTTAATAGACTCTATATAAACTATAGTTCACTATAGGATTGGCTGCCAGTGCTGTTTTGGGTGTGAGATCTAAGGTACAAACTGATCTAGGTAAGTGATTGGTCTCTTGGAACTGGGAGCAACCTGAATATTTTTGGTGTAAATCACCATTTATCACTAAACCTAGCTTGCCTCAGAAGTAAGAGGGGCTAGAGTGCCCAAGAGGACTGTGACTCCATGGTAAGACTTCATGTGATCACTGTACTGGGCTGGTGAAATCTAATTACAGAACATACCACCAATTTGGGATGTCTACCTTGCTTTTTGGTAATTTGCCCTGAGGCTGGCACTCACAGTTGTGAGCCACTCCAGATAGCGTGACAATCTGAATCAACGTAATGCTGTACCTTGGAACACTGCCAGCTTATAATACGAGCTGTATGGGAGGCTGGGAGAAAATGCCTTCATACTTAGGACTAGTGGTTGCCACACATTGATGGAGGTTCAGTGAAGGTGGCCATGAAAAAAAAGCTAATGCGGTCCTTGGATGCATCAGATG
>NW_027131463.1:0-24299 GCF_026122565.2 Emydura macquarii macquarii
TATATTACTAATTCTATTTCCTGATTTTCAAAATAGCTGATATGACTTTTTATATTTTCCACATCTGCTCTATTCCATGTTGTTTTTCTCAAGGTTTCTCAGGTTTGTTTCGCGGAGGAGGACGGAGGAGTCAGCCACAAAGTGATCGCTTGGTGAAAAATGTTCACCCACGTGATATTCTATGGGATTGGGGTGGGGGTAGTCTGGCCTACCGGTGATGACTGGGCTGGTGTCCACAGGTCAAGGATTGCCACGAGGGGCCAGTCTAAGAGAGGTTGCTAGAGCCGGGATCAATGAAGGAGGGTGGGGTTAGAGTTGGAGACTGGAGATCAGAAATGATGGTGAGGTCTTGAGTAAGCAGGCCCCAAGTCTGTGTGGTTATCCAGAATCTTCCTGGGCCTCTCTCCAGGGTTCAATAGTGAGCAGGGGCCAATCAGAGGGACTTGGGGGGCTGTCACGCTGGACCCTTTGGGCGATACTTCCTGCCACACCTAATCTCTCCATTGTTCCTTGGCTGTAGCTTTGCACAGCCTCCTGCTGGTGACATGCAGCCTTTGGCTACCCCAGCCTCCACAAACCCAGGTTTGTTTCTCACGGATCCTTGCAGGAGATGGTGTTTTCAGCTTTTGTTGGTTTCCTGCATGTGTTCATTTGAGAAAGAGGCAGACAGATGGTAGCGACTCCTGAATTCTCACTAGGTCTCAGCTGGGGCTGTCTTAGGGTAAGGCTAGTGGCACATGGACACTCACTACTAGTGAAGGAAGGAATTCTTCTGTCGCTGTCATAAATCCACCTCCCCGAGAGGCAGTAGCTAAGCAGATGGAAGAATTCTTCTGTCTACCTAGCAATGTCTACAGTCAGGCTTGGGTCAATTTATTTACATCACACAGGCCACTTTGTTGAGTAGACCAGCCCCGTGTCTCTGTTGTCTCTTTGACTTTTTACATGATGGCTATACTTTCCTTTTTTTCTGCCTTGCCTGCATCACGGACCCCATGCACATTGCCCCAGAGAATCCCCCCAGGTCAGGCTAGAAGAAACAGACTTTACGTGCATCACGCTTAGCAATTATTCCATGGATCAGGTAACGGAGGAGAGATGCCCTTTGGGAGGGGAAGGCTGATTGCTTCAGGATCGTTATTTGTTTTGTCTTTAGGGAAAACCCAAGAACTCCGTCAACTCATTCATTCCAAATATTGTTCAGCAATGTCAGGGGAGACCCTGTCTTTGTTAGTGAATGATAGGCACCTCAGGAGGCTTCTGCATTTCAGGAATAGCAGAGAAGGACTATGTTCCAGGACAGACTGTGGCTGTCGCACCTGCATTTCTCTTTAGTGACTCATTAAATTTGACAGATGATGGAGAGAGAGCAACTTGAATCCCAGAGAAATGAGACACCAGTATTTCAAGCTTGAAATATACCAGTGTTTCAGGTAAGCATCATCGTCCATGCTTCCGCGAGTTTTATGGT
This sequence comes from Emydura macquarii macquarii, assembly GCF_026122565.2. Taxonomy (NCBI): domain Eukaryota; kingdom Metazoa; phylum Chordata; order Testudines; family Chelidae; genus Emydura; species Emydura macquarii. Next base: position 1,472 of record NW_027131463.1, read on the forward strand.
GGATGTAAAAAAATGTATATTCCATAAACAGCAGAAATAAGTCTGAATAACTTTCGAAAACACCAGGTGAAATCTTGGCCCTGTTGCAGTGCTTGGGAGAGCTAGGATTTCACCTATTACAGACCCCAGAAATGACACACTTACCTACCACCGTGTGTCTCACATGTTGGCTAATAAAACGGGCCTATCTAAGGCATATCTAAAAGGCTTGTGTCAAATGGTCAGTGCTTGTCTAGCCTGGGAATATTAAGATTTCATTGGATAACGCCATGTATTGGCAAACTCAATGTCATCAATGCCTTATCTTCACAATCCCTAAAGCCAGAAGGACATCAGAGAAGTTGAGGTTGGAGAAGCTTTCCAAGGTTTCCGTTTGGCTGTTCACCCCTTTCCATCCTCAGCTGATGAATTTTGCTGTCCTAAGAAAGTATAAAGTCCCTGTAATGCATAACTCGGGATTAATAAACTGATAATTGAAGTTTCCTCATAACTCACTTTGTACCTGAGCCTTTCTGGTTTTGTCCCAACGTGATTGTGCTATTCTTTCGGTCTCTTTCTTAGCAATTTGCCCATGTTTCCACTCTTTGTAGGCTTCCTTTTTGATTTTCAGATAATTAACGAGCTCCTAACAGAGCCATATTAGCCTCTTCTATTCTTTCTATCTCTCCATTTTAGTGAAATAGTTTGCAGTTGTGCGTATAGTATTGTGTCCTCGAGAAACTGACTGTTTTCCTGAATTCCTTTGTCCTGTAGATTTTCTTCTCATGGGACCTTAACTACCAGTTCTCTGAGTTTGTTACAGGCTGCCTTTTTAAAAGTCATTATCCTTATTCTGCTGCGCTGTCTCCTTAGAATCATGAAATCTATCTTTTCATAATTCCTATCACCCTAAATGTCTTCCTGCTGCAAATTCACAATCAATTCCTCCGTGTTGGTCAGAATCAAATCTGAACTGGCTTTCCCTTGGATACTTCATCGACCCTCTGAAGCAAAAAGTTCTCCCCAGCACATTCCAAGAGTTGGTTGGAAATGTTGTGTTTTGTCGTCTCACTTTTCCGACTGATGTCTGGGTATTTAATGTCCTCCGTCAGTACCAGGCAATGTGGTTTGGACAGTTCTGTTATTTCTTCTAGAAATGCCTTGTCCGCCTTTTCTTCTTGCTTTGGTGGTCCATAGGAGACCCTTAATGTCATTCCTATAATTTGTTTCCTTTCCCATAGATTCACCCAACGGCAAACACAGAACAGGGAAATCAAACGTTCATCTCAGAAGTCATCCTCCTGGGATTTAGAAATCTTCTAGAACTACAGATCCATCTTTTCCTGCTGTTTCTAGTGTAACCCTTCTGCCGGACAGAGTCGGCAACAGCAAGTGCCGGGTTCTATGTCTAGGGGTCCCTGTCAATGATACAACACCAAACTGGCTTGAACCCCCACCCAATCACCTGGGAAATGACATACTATCCCCTGGGCCCCCCCAAAGGGCAATACTGACCCTTTGGCAAGCACAGAGTCTGAGTGTAGAAAGAAACATTTTAATAGCAAAAAGAGAAGTAACACAGCACTGGTTTGGGAAACAGTGCAAACAAAGTTCATGAACTTAATGAAACAAACCCATCCCAGAGTATGGGGTATGTCCTTCACCTCGCCCTTCCTTCTTCCCCCTGTGCTGACATCTGTTCGTACAATTGAAGGACAAAATTTCATTACCCCAGCAGTTAACACAAAAGTGGTTTGTAGCCCAAAACCAGCCCTGCTAACCATTTCCCATTATGCTCAGCGTCTAGATGAATTATGCTAAGTACTTAATTGTACTCATGCAGATACAAATCCCATGCAAATAAAGTGCCCCCTTTCTCAGACACTCAGACCTTGCTTACACCAGTGATCTATATTGTGACTGTGGCTGGGAACATCCTCATCATTGTGACTGATCAGCACCTTCACACCCCCATGTACTTCTTCCTGGAGAACTTGTCCTGCTTGAAGACCTACTACTCTTCTGCCATTTTGCCCAGGATGCTGGCCGGTCTCCTGACTAGGCACAGGACCATCTGATTCAGAATCTGCACCAAGCAATATTATTCCTCTGGTTTCCTGGTAAGTGTTAAGTGTTACCTCTTGTCTGCAGCCCTCATGAACGGTATATTCTGCCTCCAACTAGCAGCTGGCTCTTGGATCAGCGGGCTTCTGGCTAGTCGCACATTGACGTCCTTGATATTACAGTTATCTTTTTGTGGCCCCAACGAAGTTGACCATTTTTTGAGTGACATCACCCCAGTAAAAAATCTGTCCTGCAGAGACACCAGCCTGGTGGACCTCGTGATTTTCATTCTGGCTTCAATAGTCACCCTATCCCCATTTTTACTTACTCCAGTGTTCTACATGTGCATCATCACCACCATCCTGAGAGTCCCATGCACCACTGAGAGGCAGAAGGCCTTTACCACCTACTCCTCTCACCTCATCATGGTGACACTTTTCTATGGGGCCCTGATCATTGTCTACTTGCTGCTAGACACCGACACACTGAGGGTCCTTAACAAAGTGTTCTCTGTCTTCTACACCATTCTCACTCCCATGGTCAACCCCTCATCTACAGCCTGAGGAACAGAGGCCAAGGAGACCCTGAGAAGAGCTGTCAACACATTGCTAATTTTCACAGGAATTGAGACCGTTCAAACTAAGGACTTGTGCCCCTGGGGAAAAGCTCTGTGTAGTTAGCATAAATAGCTACTGGTGTGCAGTGGGAGCATCAGTGCAGAATAGCGATTGCTTCACCACCATCCTAGGGGAAAAGATTTTCCTAATATCCAACCTAGACCTCCCCCACTGCAACTTGAGACCATTGTTCCTTGTTCACTCATCTGCCACCACTGAGAACAACCTAGCTCCATCCTCCCTGGAACCCCGTTTCAGGTAGCTAAAGGCTGCTATCAAATGCCTCCTCACTCTTCTCTTCTGCAGACTAAACAAGCCTAGTTCCCTTAGCCTCGTCTCATAAGTCATGTGCTCCATCCCCCTAATTATTTTTGTTGCCCTCCGCTGGCCTCTTTCGAATTTGCCCACATCCTTCCTGTAGTGAGGGGCCCAAACTGGACACAGTACTTCAGATGTGGCCTCACCAGTGCCAAATGGAGGGGAATAATCACTTCCTTTGGTCTGCTGGCAATGCTCCTACTAATGCAGCCAAATATGCTGTTAACCTTCTTGGCAACCAGGGCACACTGCTGACTCATATCCAGCTTCTTATCCACTGTTACCCCCAGGTCTTCTTCTGCAGAATTGCTGCCTAGCCCTTCGGTCCCAAGATTGTAGCAATATTATTATTATTATTTATTTTATTATTACTAATAATTGTATATGAAGCTAGTGCATAGAGTTCCCAGTTATAGATCCAAGAATCGATGTACAAACACATGAACAAAGCTGCAGTCCTTTCCCCAAGGACCTGACAATCTAAATGTGAGACACAAGACGGATGGATACAACAAACATAGATGACAGAGAGAGGGTGGGTTTGGATTCAGATATTCCTCAGCAGAGCCTCATGAAAGTTGTGCCTCCCAGCCCCTCACTGTAGGCGAGCACCCTCCCCGAGATTTATGGCACATCATGGGGAAGGCCTGTCCTAGTCGCTCCACTTTGGGTAAAATAATGAACTATTCATTGGCCCAGAGGCTCTGCTAGAGCGCAGGAAACTGCACTAACAATAGGGTGACCAGAATGGCAAGTGTGAAAAATCAGGACAGGGGGTGGGGTGTAATTGGCACCTATATAAGCCAAAGCCCTGAATATCTGGACTGTCCCTATAAAATCAGGAAAGCTGGTCACCCCACCTACCAACCAGACTATAGCATCACTCTCTTTTTTTCTTTCTGGCCCAGTTCCTGGTTAAGTGGTTCGTTCCAAGTGGAACAGCTTCAGGAGGAGAGATTCAGACAACGCCACCACAGAGTAGCAAATAGCCCGTCTCTCAAGCAGATTTGGGATTTGACTCCCGGTCTCCCACATCCCAGGGGAGTGCTCTGAACTCTGGGGTGAAAGGGGGACTCTGCCTTCAGCTATGCTTTGCTCAGGGCCTGACCTGGTAGGCATGTGTGCTCCAAGGTGGCCTTAGAAGTTTTTGAACGCCCCACTTGGCGTCTAAATTGCTTTAAAAAGCAGGTCCTTGCTGACTCCCATGTTTAGAATTCAAAGCAATTCTAATCCAAAGACTGAAGGGACCAAGAAGGCTGTATTTCAGTCTCTATCCCAGAGGTTTTTTCCATCGAGAGTCAGTGGATTATGGTTGGAGCGCCCACAATTCTGTACCTGCTTTGTGATCTCCAGTCCCCAGGGATACCTCTCCTCCTGGGAAAACTTTCACTGACTTCACTGGAAACAGAGGTAAACCAGTGTTTGGTGCTTGAGAAACACCCATGTAAAAGTCTGCATTGATTGAGGTCATGGAAGTGTTACAGGGATGTCTGTTTCCTGGTTTGCCTTGAAAATTCAGCTCAGGTGAGGAAGGTTCAGTGGAGGCAGAGGAGAACTTCAAGTGCTTGGTTTGGTCACCTGTGTAATGTATTGGGAGGATGAAAGTCTGCAAAACCAGTCAAGCAAAATCAACAGAGTTATCCACTGCCTGCTAGGCAGAGCGAGGGTGGAGTGGACTGAGGTGTAGGGGTGGCCTTTCTCATCAATCAAATTGTTCTCCCCAGATCAATGGTGAAGGAGGTTGGTTTGTCTGAGCAGGGAGTCATTAGCTCGGCCTGCTCTGGATAAAGAGATGAGGTTGGCCTGACAGAGGCTGCCTGTGCAACTGTGCAGCTTGGAGAGAACAAACAAGGAAAAGGTGGTTGTGTGTATGTGAGTGTGTGTGTAATAGCGACAAAATGAAGAGAAGAGGAGAAAAACTGAGTGGTGATCTCAGGCTTACTCAGTCCTTATGCCAGTTTAATTCAGGAAGATGTAAAAACTGCCTCACTGGGGTCTTTATTCCGACTCATAAGAAAATAAGTACAGCCGTACTGGGTCAGACCTATGGTCCATCTAGCCCTTTTTCCAGATCATTTATGAATATGCTGAACAGCACTTGTCTCAGTACAGACCCCTGGGGGACACCATTATTTACCTCTCTCCATTTGGAAAACTGACCATTTAATCCTATCATTTGTTTCCTGTCGTTTAACCATGTATTGATTTATGAGTGGACCTTACCTCATGAGGTGCCCTGCAGTTCCCATTGATAGTCAATGGGAGTTGGGTGCTAACTCCCTTAGGTACTGTTGAAAATCCCACCCTAAGAAATTAGTGATAAATAAGGCTGGTCAGAAAATGGACAAGAAAAAAAACCATGAAATTTCAGACACTAACTAACTAACTAACTCGCTTTTGGGGGGGGGGAATCTTCAAAAGTTTGTTAGAGATATAGGAGCACTGACTTCAATCAATTTATGTTTCTAATTCTCTTAAGTGCTTTTGAAATTTTCACTTTTCCACAGTAAATTTTACAATTAAAATTTTCTGATACATTCTACTCAGTATTAATATTTTATTTTCACTGATAAAATCAGCTTATCTATCTATCTATCTATCTTTCTATCTATCTATCTATCTATCTATCTATCATCTTTGCACATAGCAGGGCTGGGTGGAAAAAATTGCATTTTTTGAAAAGTTTCAGTGTTTCAAAATTTGGTTTCAGGCTGCAATTTTAAAACCTTCCTGACCACACTTGAGTCAATACTAAGTTTCCACACAAAAAATTCAGTTTTGAAGAATCGGCTTTTTCAAACAAAGAAAAAGTGCCCTCAAAACATTCCTCACCACCTCTAGCTCCAGCTTATCCAGCAATCTCCATTGCATGTCCCGCCTGCAGGAGAAGATGTAACATTGACACAAACATGTGACCCCATTCATGTCAGCTCAACAGGGTCCCTCAGATGAGTGAAGAGACTCGTAGGCATTGGTTTTGTAGGCTTGGGCCAGAAGAAATGGCTACTGAGGCACGATCAGATATGGCAGGCCAGGTGAGCAAGTCCTCACCACAGCTGTAGATTGACCGAGGCTGACAATGTGTAAGGGACATGACTGCTCTTGCCTCATAGGTCTCTCCGTCTGTTCTTCGGAGACAGCTGGTTTAATAGATATTTTTTTCCTTAGCCTTTTGGGGGAGAGCGTTGGTTAGATTGCTGCTCACCCATTTTCCAAAGGACATTGTTAGCAGTGTTAGACACACTGCACCCCATGTACATCCTTATGGTGTGACTGAGTATCATTCATGTTCACCCTTATAGTGTAAGTGTGTTTGGTTTAATGCAAAGTGTGTGGTGTGCCGTGTTTTTGGAACGCTCATGGCACACTAAATATTATTGTCATGATAGTGTGCTTCTCGCAATGTCCCATGCGTGGTTATGGAGCTCTGCTATGGTAATGTTCCCAATTGTGTGTCTCACATTGTTTGGAGCAGATCCAGGCAGACACTGATTGCAGAGTTAGTGTTCAAAATGTCTCTTGAGCTCTCTCTTGCAATCCATCTACAAAACAACAGCAAGACAGACTGTTCACGGGCGGGGAGCTTGGTTGGAGGCCATCCAACCAGCCTGTGGTGAGCACCATCTAAAGACTGTAAGGCTACTGAAGTGTTAAGTTTAGTTGAAGATGTGATGTGCTTTTATTTATTTTAATCTGATTTATATTCCTCTGATTTATAACCACTTAAAATCTTTCTGTACTTTATAAACGTATTGGTTTGTTTTATCCAAAGCAGCGCTCGTGGTTTGGGTGCATGTAGAGACTTCATTTAAAGTGACAGAGATGGGGAAAATCAAGGTCTTTGATAAATTGACAGACATATGAGCTTGCAGAGTCCAGTGGCAGCACTGAGTTCTGTAAAACAGCTGTTCCTAGGGTTTCATCTGGGAGTTGGGGTATGCCTGGGGGGGAGGGGTCACACCATTGCGTAATCCCATGAGTGGCTGGCCAGAATTCATTCACTAAAACTTGTTTGCAGAAGGCTGTGTGTGGGCTGACCCAAGAGTGGGTGATTCACACAGCGGGGCAAGTACAAGACAGGTCCCTGGAGTGGGGGGATTGGGGTGACACAGTGATACGCCAGTCCAGACTGGAGAGGGGAACACCACAACGGGTCAAACTCAGAAGTGAAAGGAACCTGCCCCCACAACCAGCCCTGACCCCGATGTCCCAAAGGCTGTCCTGTGGATCTGAATTTATAAGACTCAGACACTGCGTAGGATGCAGGCACTGGTCTCATAGAGTTATACACGACGGGAAATCTCATTACAGGGCAAGTAACACACTTTGGTCACACAAATATGGAGGTTTTATGATCCCGATTCAACAAGAAACTTAGGTATGTGCTGAATCTTTAGCACATGAGTAGTCGCACTTAGTTCAAAGAGACTAATCACATGTGGAACATAGGTACATGTTACATTCTGTGATGAATCATGGTCTTTCTTTCTTTCTTTCTTTCTTTCTTTCTTTCTTTCTTTCTTTCTTTCTTTCTTTCCAGAGAAATATCATATGGATTGAAACCACATGCTCTACTCTCTGTATGGCAACAACCACAGAAAACCATCATTTCTTGGTTGGCCTGTATTGGGAGAAAATGAAATTCTCTCTTCAGAGACCCACAGCATTTGCAGCTAGTGCTCAAAATCCACCCACTGTTTTGGCTCACACCTTCAACTACTTGGAATTTTTTTTTCTCCATAGAAAATTTTGACAAAAAATATTTTTTCCATAAAATATTTCTGCAGTTCACATAAGGGTAAGAAAGCAACATACTTGAAATAAACAATATTTCCATTACCTGCTGACACCTCCCATGGCAGCTTCTATATCTCAGGGGTTTTGTAGGTGAATACTTAGGCCAAGCCATGGTGATACGGCTTGTGTAGCTGCATTATGCTGACATGAGAGAGCTCTCCTCTTGACATAATGAAACCAGTTCAATGAGTGGCTGTAGCTATGACTTAGCACTGTGCACATGATGGCAAAACTTAAAAAACACACCTCTTGCATGCTAGTGTAGACATGGCCTTAGTCTGTGGTAGCACTCTGGATATCAACCACAATTACTTAGCAAGGCCAACTGAACTCAGCACCAGCAAGTCTCCCCATGGGGAGCTGTGACCAGGGTTGAATACACTGACCCAAAGCAGCCTTTTTCAAACAAAGTATTGTTTAATCTTAACAGTAGGAGCTCAGCATTGGAAGAAAAAAGGATTAAAACAACTAAAGGCTACACCTGTGTTTATCTTCCCTTGGCAGAACCTCTAGGAAAGCTAAGGTTCCTTGAGGAAACCATCAACTTTTGGAATTTTTGTTTCCTAAATTATCTCACTCAACTAGGGTCACCTTTATGCAGGCAGGGTGTCTCTTTAAACCCCCCTCAGTCTTTTGATGTCCCTCCCATCACAGGTGGAGGGATACAGTCCTGGGAAAACTGGTCCGGCAGATCCACCACAGGCAGGGCAAGCATATCAGTTTATTGGCCTTGGTGTCTGCTGAGGAGCTCTCACCTGGGCTGTTGTCCATCTTCCTGGGTAATTTCCTGAACACCTGGCTATTGAATTAACCCCATATATATGTGAATAAACAACATCTGTACAATCCTCAGGGAAACACACAGAACACGCAGTGTTCAGTGATTATTACAGGTAGTGCCAAATTCAATAGAAGAATGTGTATCTATATATTACAGGTTTCAAACCAATATTTTTCTGGCCATCACCCTTCTCAGGGCTTCCTTCACCTCCTTATTCCTCAGGTTGTAGACCAAAGAGTTCAACATTGGGGTCACGACCGTGTTGAACAGGGAAAGAAGTTTGTCAATGTTAAGTGAGTTGCTGAATTTGGGCCTCAGATACGTCAAGATGCTGGAGCCGAAAAACAAGGTCACCGCGATGAGGTGGGAGGAGCAGTTGGAGAAGGTTTTGCTCCGGCCCGTGGCTGATGGTATCTTGAGGATAGCATGGAGGATGTGGAGGTAGGACACAAGGCTGAGCAGGAAGGGCACCATGATGAAGAGAACAGAGCTGATGAAAATAGAAATTTCATTCTTGTAGGTATCCATGCAGGCCAGCTTCAGCAGCCGGGGCAGGTCACAGAAGAAGTGGTTGATCCTGTTCGGCCCTCAGTAGGGCAGAGTGAATATGAGAATTGTCTGCTCAACACCCACCAGCAATCCAATGAGCCACCACACTGTTGAGAGCTGGAGACACACCGCTCTGCTCATCATGGCCGTGTAGTGCAGAGGTTGACATATGGCCATGTAACGGTTGTAGGACATGGTGGCCAGTAAGCAGCACTTTGTGATCCCCAAGAAGGTGAAGAAATACATCTGTGTGGCACAGCCCAGGAAGGAGATGCTCTGGTCCTCGGAGAGGAAGTTCACCAGCATCTTGGGAATGGTGGACGAGGTGTAACCGATTTCCAGGAAGGACAAGTTCCGGAGGAAGAAATACATAGGGGAGCAAAGGGAAGAGTCCACGACTGTGAGCTTGATGATTAACATATTCCCCACTGTGGTAAGGAGGTACATCAGCAGCACCAGGAAAAAAGGGAAACACGGAGCACCTGGAGGTTGGAGAAAGGCATGAAGAAGAAGGGTATCACAACTGTGTGGTTCCTGCTAGCCATGGCCTGCAGCTGTTTTCCATCTCTGGAGGCAATAAAAGTGTTCACGAACTGGGTAAGTTGGGTGACTCCTACAAGAAATACATACATGTTATCTCTGACACACCAATATCCATGTGTGGATGGCCAGTGTGAGACATCTGGTGACTGATGCTCCGTGGCACTAAGAAGCCACGAGGAGAGGTTTGCTCTGTCTCACAGAGCAGGGCAGGCTTCATTTCCCATTCCCCAGGTTGCAAAGGCTGATATCCCTGGCTCCTGTTACCAGCCAGACCACATTGGGTGTGTCTACACAGCCTTTTGGAGCAAGCAGTAGTGAGTCTCCCAGCACAGGCTGGCAAAGTCCTGCTATGGGGCTCGCCCATATAGCACCCATCTCCGGAGGCTTCAGATCCCAAGTTCCAGTCTCACCCACCACTTCACACGCTGTCTACAGGACTATTTTTAGAGCATTAGCGTGAGCTCTGCTAACCCGGGCTGGGAAGCTCATTCCTGCTCAGTGCAACATGTTATGTAGACAGACCCCTCTTGAGTTCTACCTTGCAAACCTTGAAGAAGTCCCAACTCAAATGCCTCGTCCAAAATTTAACGTGGCTCGGCTTTGCTCCATTGCTCCGGGTTTCACCATGTCATGCTGGCTGGATTGGGTGTGTGGGGGGGCATTTATTATATTATTTAACATCAGTATGTCAAAATCATAATAATTCATGTGAGATATGCCATGCCAGGTACTGTTAGAAAGGCTATAATGTGCTAAGTAAGGTGATAATGTTTATGTTCATGTGTTATATGTGTAATGGAAGTTATGGATATGGTTGATATATCTGTATTTTGAATTGTTCTGTGTCTGGCAACTCCCCAGACAGGATGGCTGCAGGACTAGCCTGCTTAATGGCCCATTAAGAAATTCACAGGTGCAAGGGGCCCAGTGGGAGAAGCCAGGGATACACCTGATAAGTCACCAGGATTGGCCCATATGACTCTGGACTGCATTTTGGTTCCTGTAATATTCCACAAGCAGCACGGCACAGACCAAAGGACAGAAAAGGCAGCATCCCTGGATCCATTTGTTTTCAGTCAGGTTCAGCCTTCAGCCACCTATCCACCTCTGGATCAAGTCGTCTGCAACTGAAGCTGTGAAACAAAGGACTGAGACCCATCCAGGTACTGGATGTTCACCAGAGGGACCATACAAGCCTGCAAACTCCACAATTCTAATGAAAACCTGATATCTATGGACTTTCAAATCATCTGTATGTATCTGTTTGCTTTAATCCTTTAACATTTCTCTTATGGTTTGTTTCTTTCTTTTTATAATAAACCTTTAGTGTTAGTTACTAAAGGATTGGCTGGCAGCGTGGGATTCTGGGTAAGATCCAAACTTGAATTGATCTGGTGCTGTGGCTGACCCTTTTGGTAAAGAGCATAGAGTTTAAATAACTGGCCTCTTTACTGGACCTAGTGGCTGATTGGGAGCCAGAGACTGAAATGCAGTAAAGAGGGCTGTGTATATTTTATTTTGGCTTCTTGATAACCAGTGTGGGGAACAGAAGCACAGTTTGTGGCTGGTTGGGAAGTTTGACTTCAGTGTCACCCACCAGTGTTGGGGGAATCTGCTCTCCTTTCCCAGCCTGCCCTGACCTTGGCATTTTCAGGTGGCTGCCCTAGGCACAGATGGGTCACACACTGTACAGGGGATTTCACGCAGCGACACACCGACACCCCGAGTGCATGTGTAGCCCTTCTGCCAGTCGGAGTTGGCAGCAGCAAGGGCCGGGTTCAGTATCTAGGGCTTCCTTTTCGGCAGCGCAACACCAAACTGGCTGGAGCACCCACCCCATAACCTGGGACAATCACACACCACCCCTCGGGGGCCTCTAGAGGGAACACGTCCCCTCTCGCCAGCACAGAGACTGAGTGTAGCAAAGAAACTGTTAATAGAAGGGGGAAAGTGACCCGGCATTAACCTGGGACTATGCCGCGAGCAGGATTCACAAGCATAAAACCACAAACAAAACCCCCACCCCCGAGTACATTGGGCAGCTTCCATTTGCCTCAGGCTCTTCAGTCCAGCAACCAGGAGTTCTTTTAATGTGTCCCTCCCTTCACCGCCCCCACACCCAGTTGTCATCCTTAGTCAGGGCAGCCCCAGAGTTCAGAGGTGCAGCTGCAGAGTTCACCTGCCTGGTTGGGGTGGATGTTACCTGTCAGCTCTGTGGTCTTGGGGAACCAGGGCGCAAAAGCCCTACTTTCTGGCTCACCTGAATCCCCTCTCCCAGCCTCTGCTTGAACCAGAAACCAAAAGCAATGAAGAGGCAGTGGGAGACACACCTAAACCCCTCCAAACAAGGGTGATAGGATTAAGGCAACTCCCCTAGCCTCGTCCACATCAAAGATGTAAAAAGGAGGCATCCCGATTAGCACATCGAATGGAGAACAGAAGCCTCATCTATATCGAAGATGGAAGAAGACTTAGCATAGCGAATGGAGAACCAAGCTGCAAAGCAGGGACCACACTGAACTCTGGGATTGGCAAAGTAGAGACGCACTGCATGATGGGAGATCTCTGCACCTGATGTAAATGAATCCACACCTGCACACATCCAGCTCTGCAGATATCAGACCAGTCTAATTATTGATCTGTAAAACCCTGAATCTCCCTGGTTGCTTTGTGAGCTCCCTCGAGGAACACGGCCCATAGCCAGGAGTGAGCAGCTCCTATTGTCAAGCGCTCCGGAGCCTAAGCTGAACAGCCGGTCTGCTGGAAACCTTTGACCCGCATGGAGTGGTGAGACCCCCCCATCTTCCCCAACACACTCTCTCTCTTTCTCTTTTAGTCCAGGTATAACTGTCTTCTTTTGTAATCAGACCTGGGCTAGCTTTCTCCAATACCCCAACTGTAACTGTGTAGTATTGTAAGCGTGTGATTGTTTTTCTCCCTTGTACGGTATCGCTGTTAGTACCATCAGTTTTATAGACCTGGCAATACAATAACTGTTATAATCACACTGGTGCCAGTCTCTCTCTCTCTCTCTCTCTCTCCAAACTTCATTTACTCCTTTCTGTTCTCGGCTTCCCTATCTTGCTCTGCAGCAACGCTTCTTTTACCTAAGCCAAAGGTCCCTGGAGCGCCCAAAAATCCTGTGGGGTTTGCTCATCAAGGGCGTTACTGCTAGAACAATTGTAGAGTGAGAGTGGGAATAGCGAAGTGCTGAATCTGTGCCATATAAGGGGGCGGAGGGGCAGATGAGAAGTGCTGCTCTGCCTAGCCTACAGAATCCAGGGGCATATAAGGGGGGCAGCTGAAAAGTGCTGTTTGGACCCAGCCTGCTCAGAAATGCGCTCTATTCTGGTGTGGTGCAAAGGGGCATCTAAGGGTGGCCACTGAAAGCGCTGTGTCACCCAGCCTGCTGAGTTCAGGGACATATAAGGGATCAGTTGAGAGTGCTGATGGCCCGGTTCGCTCAGACGCACTCGGTTAATTTGGAATGTGTGTGTGTATCTGTGGGGGTTTATCTGAATCTGGGGCTGGAGGTACCCAGCCCTGGAAACCCTAAGTCCTGCAGGTTAGCTCCATTGGGAGGGGACTTGTAGCCATATGAACTCACAAGTAACACAAGCAGTACATTAATAGAATCAGTCCCCCCCAGGAAGATAAACCTAATAAATGAGCATACCCCAAGGTGACGGGCAAATCTGGTAACATGGTTGGGGATAAAAAAGGCCCTTTGCTCCTTCAACTGAGCGGCCCCTCCTCCAGCCAACAGGCCAGCTGCTCCCTGCTCTGCTGGCCCCCCTGACAGCTGTTACCAACGTGCACCATCACTTTCTGCTACCACCTGCTTCTCTACTGAGACCTCTGTGGGTCGGTCCCTTGATATTCCACACAGCAACTCTCAGTGATTGTCAGCTCTTAGTGGGGGACCGTCACTGCTGAAGCAGCTGGGCAGAAAACGCTGCCCCACAGCAAGTGATTTCAGCTTCAGACCCCTAATGCACCACAGTCCCCTAATGCATCCTTTAATTAGCTCCATCTTAGAACAGTGGGGAGGAGCTGGTTGAACACAGAGCCACCAGCTCCTAGCAGGATACCTGTCCCTACGTCTTTTACCTTTCACTGCCGTCTGCATCGAAACCCCCTGCTTACCGCGTTCAGTTCAGATGCGGGTGACCCCTCCATCAGGGCAGGTTAAGCACAGTTCTGCTGCCCTTTGCTCATACAATAAGGGGAATAGCCTTTTGTTACCCCTGCAGTTAACGCTCAAGTGATTTGTGACCCAGCACCAGCCAAAGAGATCATTTGGGCAAAGCAGTCCCATCATGTAGGGAGGATGTGCTCATGCAAATACAGTCTAGTCCTGAAGCCTTTTGTCCCCAGTCCCACCCCACCCCAGCTAGCTCAGCAGGGGAGAGCCCATTCAGACCTGCGTACACACAAAATGGCTACAGATCTATGTCTATGCACACGTTTCTCTTTGATAACACCTGGGGTCTCAAAAACGATTTATTCAGAGAAGGTGGACGTGCAGCCAACATTTCAACAGGATTTTCCCTTCAGCTAACAGCTCATGGAGTGAAATAACCCACCTTTTTGTCTGTTTAATAGGCCAGTTTGACACCATTGTAAATCAATTGTCTTCAATGAAGTTACATCTGGTGAAGTAAGAGGGGAATCTCTCCTCCGTAGGTTGTCAAGCAATCTATTTACCTATCCATCCTAGCCTGTACAGTATCTATCCATCCATTCATCCTCATACGTACTTCTATGTATATTTTCATATGCACTATCTATCATCCATTCATCCATCCTTCCCCTTACACTTTATCTATCTATCTATGTATCTATCTATCTATCTATCCATCCATCCAGCTATCTATGCAAGAATTTTATGCATGAATAAGTGACTGCATGGAAAATGGCATGGAGATGAATGGGTGAGCATCAGAGAAGAGGGTGGGTGAATGCATTAGTGGGCGCTTTGACTCAGCTTTGACAAAAAGAAGCTCACGAAGGAGGAGCGGAGTTATGTAGAGCTTTTAAGGTAATGATGAGAAGCTTCAATATGAGGTAATATTTGCTGGAAAGCCAACGGAAGAATTTGAAGGGAAATTACATGATCAAAGTGATGGAAAGGAAAGAGAAGTTTAGGGACAGCATTTTGTAGGGAATGATGAGGGTCAGGGTGCATGTCTGGCAGGTCAGAGAGGAAGGTTTTGCAGTGACCAAGAACGAAGTTATACTAATGTAAAACTGGTGAAATTAAGATCAGAATCAGAGTCTGTTATAGTTCAGGAAATCATCTCTAGGTTCATATTTTGCACTGGTTCCTCAGACAGACAATTTCAGGTCAGAGTCTACAAAAAAGCCCATGAAGTTACTCCACCTTGACACCTGTCTGAAGCTGGGCACACAAAAAGCAAGGAACCCAAAAGCATAGGCCGCTTTGGAAAATGGCCCAATTTGCACATTGTCGATGTGGTAATTTCCTTCTTGCGTCGCTCACAGGGTGTGAGATAATATAAATAGCATGCATGTACCTGATTATTCCCAGGCAGGTTTCAGGGTCGTGGTGTCCATTGTGTCACTTCCTTTTCTTATTTTATTCAAAAATAGAAAAAGAAAAAAAGAAACCAATTCAGATCTGAATGCCTGTAAGCTATTTTTAATGAGTTGTAATTTCATTGAACAACTTGATCTGATTGAAATTGGAGCTAGTTCCAGGCAGTAGAACCAAAATGGATTCCAGCCCTGTCGGAGGATCCTATGGCCAAAACTATAATGTGTGCGGGAGAGATAGAAGTCTAACGCTCTGGTGTGCAGATGGATTGTGTTTCAACAACAGGTGTGGTTTTCAGGGTGTGCTCTTTATATCTGAAATCATGGCTTTTGAAGATGCAGTCCCCGAAATCACATAGAACTCTGGATCTCAGATGAGTTAATTAAATCATCTTTACATATCATGGGAGCTGGAAAGAATTGTTCCCAGATCTATTGACGTCAAATGTTTTTTAGGAGCGCCCAGGTTCTTTGTATCCGTTTTCCAAGCCTTGTGCACACATAAAGATAGCAGTAGCTTTAACGTAAATACTTGTTTTCAAATAGAGGCCTTCTCTACACATAAATGTGCAGCAAGTTAATTAAACTGGTTTAGCTGGACTGGTGCAAACCCCAGTGTAGACACACACTGCAAGCTGTGAATGGCTCATCTGTAAATTCAGATTTTAAGGGGAGAAGGTCCATTATTAGGGGACTGGAGCACATGACTTATGAGGAGAGGCTGAGGGAACTAGGCTTGTTGAGTCTGCAGAAGAGAAGAGTGAGAGGGTATTTGATAGCAGCCTTCAACTACCTGAAAGGGGGTGCCAGGGAGGATGGAGCTAGGCTGTTCTCAGTGGTGACACATGACAGAACTAGGAGCCATGGCTCAAGTTGCAGTGGGGGAGGTCTAGGCTGGATGTTAGGAAAACTTTTTCACTAGAAGGGTGGTGAAGCAGTGGAATGGATTACCTAGGGAGGAGGTGGAATCTCCATCCTTAGAGGTTTTTTAAGGCATGGCTTGAGAAAGCCCTGGCTGAGATGATTTTGTTTGGGTTGGTTCTGCTTTGAACTAGATGACCTTCTGAGGTCCCTTCTAACTCTCATCTTCTATGATTCTCAATTCACAGGAGAATTAATTCTGTGATAGACGTTTGATTTCCTAAGTCTGCATTTGCCATGGGTTGTATCTAGAGAAAATCCAACAGACCCTGAAAAAGAATGTGAACAATACATATTTAAAGGTCAGTGGTGTGAGTTAGAAACTGGAATTTCCTTTGCATGGGAAATTCTGAAGTTTCAAAAAATACTGCTCCAAACTGGAAAAAAAATGTTTCCAAATTTCCTGTGGAAAAAAAGTTCTGAAAATATTTTTAGTACCATCCATATGTTTTATTTTGATAATGTTGAGTCCTTTCATTTTGATAAGGTCAATACATTTTATTGAGATAAGGTAACACTGTTTCCTTTTTATAATGTTGATCCATTTTGTTTAGGATTTAATATACTAAAATATGAAATATAAAATTGTATAAATAATGTATTAAATATAATATATACATATGGAATTTTAACATTACTATTTTAATATAATATAAAAGTGCAATGGCCGTTATATTGAGTAACTTCCTCTTTCTCTTTCCTACGTCTTTGCTGCCCTCCAGAGGGTATTAGACAGGAAGCTGTTTTTTATGATCTAGTCCAGTGTTTCTCAACCTTTTGATACCAGGGACCAGCTTGCTGCCTTCCCAAACTGTGTCAGGGAGATCTCAGGGACCAACACCGGTCCATGGACTAGTCATTGAGAAACACTAATCTATTACACTCTGACACCCTCTAGTGGAAGCTATAGGTTAATACTGGTCCTTTCCTATTTCTGAACCTTTTCTTCACTTGTTTTGTTTTATTTAGGCTTGGAAGACTGAGATTTTTATTGGTAAATGTCAGTAAATCTCAATTTCTCTGTTCACGCACACAAACCAATGAAAAAATATTTCCCTCACTGATGATAGAAATTTACAGAAAGTCAGAGACAGAAAAGTGTGGTCTGAGAACTTATTAGGGTTTGATTTGAGGCTATGTGCTTTGTATATTTTCCATGAGAGGTTGACAAGCTGGGTTCTAATGGTTATAAAGCTTTAACTTTTTACATCTCAGTGTCTGCTTTCGCACCCTTGGGATTGTCCCTCTTCCTTACATCCCTTGCCTTTCAGCAGGAGTTCAGGGTCCATCGTGGCCTTCCCCAGGATTGCCAAGGCTTCAGGTTCCTTGAACCCATTAAGCGCAGCCTGGGCCATCCATCTAAGGAGTTGCATTGGAAGAGAATTGTTTGGTCTTTTTCTCCCTTCCAAGGGGTCTGGGTTGGCCATATCTGCTGTCTCTTCCTCCCTGCCCTTTTTCCCTTCTGGGCTCTGTTGTCTAGGGTCTTATCCATGTCCTGCTTCCTCTCTGGGTTCTGGGGTCTCCCCTGTTGCCCTTTTCCCTCTTTGGGCTTCCTTGTCTAGGGCTTCCCCCTTCACTGGGGTTTCTAAGATCCGTGGGTCCACCCACTGCTTCTGGATACTCCACACTTTTTCCCTTGTCCTGCTGGGCCCCCACCACCCCGTGTCCCTTCCCTCATGGGAAGGTACCCCAGTCCATGCTCAAAACCACTGGGTGTGGTAGACCATCTACTACCCCAACGCATTTCCAATCAAACCGGCCCCGAACTTTGAGTGCCACTGGGCAGTATTTCTTATCCCTGTGGATGCAGTTCAAAGTCATCCTCTTCCTAGTCAGTATCCCAGTGTGGCTTTACTAGCCCCCCTTGGATGAAGAAGTAAGCAGATGCCGTATCTACCAGCCACAAAAGTCAGTGAAGCCACAGGCCATCTGCGGACAATCAGTTTTTTTCTGTCCCGGCCTCCCGCACTGCTAGCAGAAGCTCTGCCTGGTTCTACCTAGCACCTTAGGAATCCTCCTTCTTCCTTTTTGGGCCCTTCCCAGGTGTTGGTTCCTGTGATTTTTCTCCAACTCCAGTCCCTTGTAGGGCTGGCTCTCTCTCCTGGGGAAATCTGCCTCGATATACTCCTCCCTTAGTTTTACCGCCACATCCACCATGCTTGGCTGATGCCTCCTGGCCCAAACCTGAAGGTTTTCAGGCAGGCTATGCACAAACTGTTCCAGGACTAGCGCGTCCATGATTTCCCCAGTGGTTTGGGTATCCAGCCTAAGCCAGGGGGTGCCCCAGTCCATTAATCTCTGGTCAAACGCTCGGAGTGTCACACTCCCCATCCACCGGGCTGCCTGAAACTTCTGACTGCATTTCTCCGCTGACGAGCCCACCCAGTGGAGGATGGCTACCCTTACTGCCACGTAATCCCAGTCTGATCATCACTTAAGGTCCTATAGGCTGCCTGGGCTTTGCCAGCCAGGTATGGTGCTAGCCGTAGAGCCCAGCTTGCCTTTTCCCAACTGGCGTGCATCGCTACCCGCTTCAACCTGCTGAGTAAGGCATCCGGCTCATCTGCAGGGACCGTTTTATACAGTCCTAGACCCGGCGATTAACTGCCCTCCTTACCGCAGGGCTGACCATACGCTGCAGGAGTTGCTGCTTCACAATCCATTGTAGGGTCTCCTCCACCTCTGGGCTGCCAACCTCAGTTGCTGGCTCTGCGTTCTGGACAAGCCCCCACGTGTAACAAGTGCCCTGCTGCTCGGGTCCATCTGCACCCACAAACCATGCGCAGCCGTCAGCTTTGTGCTCCCACAAGAGCTCTTTATTTACAGCTTGTTCCCCACTGCTGTCCATCTATGCACAGCCCAGCTTACTCCTCATCCACACAATCTGTTCAGGTTTCTTCAGCCTGTCCCAATTCCCCACAGTTCTTTTTGAGTACCCAGCCCATAGGGAGGAGCTACAGGACTGGGACTCAACTAATTATGGGAGACAATGAATGAAAAAACAGGGGTGGGCATGGAGATCAAAGGGCTAAATGAAGGGAACTGGAAGGGGTCACTGAGCAGAAAACCCCGGACGGCACCCACTGCTCCTCAAAAGTAGCCAAAGAATCAGCGGATGTGACCCAGAGGACATGATCGCATGGAGGAACGTAAGGAGGCCCCACAGTCGCAGACCACCTCCCCAGCCAACCGCCTCTCCCTGGTGTTGTAGATGGCCGCCTTGGCCCAGGTGAGGAGGAGGTTGACAAGGAGGTCCCATGACTTTGTGAGGTCGTGGATGCAGATCAGCTTTCTCCCTGCACCCTGCCACATCTCCCCTAACCCACCGCATAATGTCCCACACCCGTGAATTTAGATCAAAACAGCAACATCGCTAAAGAATAAACATAAATCTTGCCAGGCAAAATCAAATGAATTGTGACAAGCCAAGTTATAGCATCTCCTGACATTACAGAAATGATTTCAAAATATTGGGATTTCTCTCTCATTTATTTTGTTGAAGCTTTTTGTTTAAAACAGAAGCATGCCTTCCCTTCCAAGACTGCTCAGAGCTCTGTGCCACTCTTTTCTTTGGTCAAGCGTCCATGCTGACATGTCCTGCTCTTCACCAATGCTGCCAATATCGGGCACCTGTTTGTCTGCTATGCCTAGAAATCTCCGTGCCCCCTCCATCACACTACCCTTTAGTCAGAGCCCTGCCCTCTTTCTAATCATGCTTCTGCTGCAATGCCTTTGAGAATCAGTGTGTGACCGAGTGACCGGAGAACTGGCCTAGCGTTATGAAACCTGTGTTCTGTGCTCTGCCACACTTCTGGGCTACAGAAGGTAAAACACTTGTCCTCCTACCCTGGTCTCTTATTGAAGTAGATGCTCTTCAGATCAGCAAATACTTGTTATCTCAGACCAGGCCTCTAGGTCTAACTAATGGAAATCAGAGTAGCAACTGGGTCAAAAAGCATGCATTTTAACCACACCGGAGCACGGAGCTTTCAGGCTGAGACTTTGGCAGCCAAAGGTATTTAGATACCCCATGCTGGATAATTTTAGGGGGAATTCATTGCCTGAATCACCCAAGGGGTTTTGCAAAACCCCAGCCTCAGTCTAGGTTCTCATTAAGGAACACTGAGTAGCTTCGGGAAAGTCTTGTTTATGTATTTTTTGAAATTTTATTTTATTTCATTTTGTCGCAGGAGGGGTGGATCCTGTCCCCATGGAAGGTGGGAGGCCCTCTTGGCTGGGGGTGCACAGAGAAACCCCACCCTGCACTCACCACACAACTGCGACTCTTGTCCCACAATGCCGGGCTCAGCTCCATGCATTGAGCCACTCCACATCTACTCCTCCATCATGATTGGGTGGGGGCAATAGGCCAAATTTGAGCAAGTAGAGTTGCGACCTCCATACTCCAGATCAACATAGCACTTGCTCAGATTCGGCCTGGCCAGAGTGGGCTGTGACTCCGGGCATCAGCTGGCAGTGCCCAGAGCGGGGAGCCAGGTGCAGCCCCACGGGACAGGAGCCACCTCTGTGGGGTAACTTTTGTATTTTCGTTTCATTTTCCACGTTTCATGTTGTCTGGTTTCACATTCGTGAAGACCGTGGGGCTGATGACTAGTAGCAATCAGAACGACAGGAAATGGAGCGGACGTGATCGTATTATTTATGAATGAAGCATGAAGGAAAAAAACCCCAAACGCTTTGGAATGATATTAGAAATTCCGCCCATGACCTGACCATTGTCATGGGACTGAATCCCTGCAATATGTCGTTTCAGAACCGCCAAAATGTGCCTCCTGGGATCCAGGTCCCTGGCAGCCCTGACAGCTGCAGCATGAACTTAACATGGGTTTTGTCAGTTTCACACTGATCTTAATTTCTGAAACTGACCAGCCTCTTGTTGTCCAGCAACCAAGGATCTAGGCAAGCTGGAAACCTGAAAGCCCTGGGTTTTCAATAGCTCAGCTATCAAACGTCTTGATATTATCAGTACTATTCTGATACTAAGGGATTTGTCCCATTGTAGGACGGGCTCCTGCCCGGTCCAGTCCTGGCAGCCCTCCCCCGAGCCCAGGCTCAGAGGAAGGCCACTGCGCCTTCCTACACAACAGGAGAATGTTAGTCTTTCAGTCTTTCGCCCTGGTCCTCAAGCAGGGCGGGCGAGCAAGGAGTCTTTCGCCCCGGCCCTCAGGCAGGGCGGGCGAGCAAGGAGTCTTTCGCCCCGGCCCTCAGGCAGGGCGGGCGAGCAAGGAGCAGTGAGCTCGAGTTTAGCGGGCGGTAGAGGCTATTTCCCTTTTGGGGGTTGGCAAGGCTCAGGGGGGAGGGGAAGGGGACGCAGGCCCACCCAACTCCACTGCGTCCCAGCCAAGGGCCCTAGCAGTGGCACGGGTGTTGCCACTCAGTTGGTGGGGCTCCTGCCGCAACACGCCGACAGGCGTTACCCCTAGTACAGCCACGCCTCTGGCTGTCCCTGGGCTCCTTCCTCCCCGGGTTCCCCGGTACCTATGTCCGTCGGTTCCTTTGGGTCGTCGGGGTACATCTCATGGGGTAGGCCAGTCAGTCCTTCTGCGTCCACAGGGGGGCAGGCTGGGAAGCCCCTCAGCGAGGGCAGCTCCTCCAGATCGCAGGGCTGGGGGTACGGTTCAACCTCCAGCAACTCCTCCAGATCGGATCCTGCCTCCAGGGGTTGGGCGTCTGGCAGCTCCTCCAGGTCCGGACCGGCTTCTGGGCGGAATTCCCAGCTCTCCAGTTCAGGGGGCTCGTCCCAGACGCGACGGGCCTGAGGCTGGGTCCACCGCTTCGGACCTGTAGGCCTCGGCCAGTCCAGGGGGCCCGGAGGCCCAACCCAGGCCTTAGAGGTGGGTCGCTGGGGCCACAAGGCCGGGAGAGGGTTACCTGAGGCAGTAGTCTGGCGTGGTTCAGCCCCTTGCCGCAGCCGGCGAGGCAGTGCGTCTGTCTCCGCCGGCAGCCTCCTGCCTTCTGAGCTGCAGGGCCTGCTTTTTATAGCTGCTGCCCTGCCTAAGGCTCCGCCCCCCTGCTGCCGGGTTGGCCGTCCGGCAGGACCCATCGGGGCCCAGCTGCCTGGTTGCTGGGCAGACTGGGCTGCCGGTGAATCTAGAGTCTGATTGGGTGCCTGTGGCCCTTCTGCGGGCCCAGGCTCAGAGGAAGGCCACTGCGCCTTACTATACCCATATACAGAACTATACCCTCCCTCCCACTCTGAAAAAAAAGTCTCCCGGTTTTTCATGCTTCCTGTCTGGTCATCCTAAGCTCAGCAGGTGGGCGGCCAAGAAGACAGGCAGAGGAACTCTCCCTTAAATCACTTTAGAAAACCCTGCCTAATCTGTGCACACTTTCCCCAGCATTAGCCAAACAGCCAAGGTGAAGGGCCTCCGGTAGTTTGTTTATTTCATTCATTATTTATTCATTATTTATTAAATCAACTCAGATTAGCCCCATAATTTCATTTTACTGACAAAAGAAAATGGGTGTCAGGACCATGTAGGAAAGAGAGAAAAATTTGTGTAGGTCTCTCAGCCTATTGGTATTTGGTAACAAATAAATACTCATCAGGGTTCCATAGAAAATGGTCACAACAATGAGGTGAGACGAGCAGGTAGAAAAGGCCTTCTGCCTCCCGGTGGTGGAAGGGATCCTTAGGATGGTGGAAATGATAGAGACATAGGAGGCCAGGGTTAACAGGAAA
>NW_027131464.1:0-24040 GCF_026122565.2 Emydura macquarii macquarii
CTATGATTCTAATTAATGGGTGAAGTCCCATAGCCTGTGTTATGTAGGAGGTCAGATTAGGTGATCAAAGTGGTCTCTTTTGGCCTTAAAAAACCCAAAAAACTATAAATACTCTAAACAGGATGTTTCACTAGTTTTATGTTTTTGCTGTAGAAAGGCTGCATGTAAGGAGTAGGGAAGGTGCGTGGGAGCAATCCTGGGTACCGAGATTTTGTATTCTAGAACTTGTAGAGTGTCCTGAGATCCAATAGGAGAATAGATCTATAAATACATTTCTATACCGTTGTATATATTCAATGCTATTATTCACACCCGTGGTGACCCAGACCTAATTACAGTAATTCAATACTAAAATCTATAGCCACCAGTGCTTACCCTGCCTGGCCCCTAGGTGTCATTGATGCTGCTTCAGACAGTCACAGTTCAGAGCACTTATGTAGTGACTCAGATAGGACTGACAGGACGGAGAGAGATATCTCACACCGCTGACTTATTAGCCATTAGAAAGTAGCTAGTTTAGAGGTGGCCGGTACCTGGATAGCTACCTGTGTTCTGTGGAGCTCACTTGGGAGGAAGCTTGTTAACAGAGAAGTTTTACAGCAGCTGGACGCCCCAATAGTCTTCCCAGATGACCTGCCTTCATGCTTCCAGAATCCTCCCTGATCTCAGTCACTCACTCCCTGCTGGCAGAAACCCTCACTGATCTGGTGTATGCCCAATGTGAGCGATCTCCATGCTGATAGTTTATCTGGTAGGGCGTATGACAGTTATAGGGGAATAACTGTCAGAAAGCCAGAGCCAGCCTGATCAATATTCAGTGCTTCAAAAAATCTGAACCACTAAGTATTATAATTCTACCTTGGCATGGGTATTTGGAGTTTCTCATCTTGGGCTGTAGAGTTTATAGTGTGACCTGCTTCATCTTGCATCTTCTAGTCCTGGGTTTTATCTTCTGGCATGTAAATAGAAAGCACTTGCAGGACCTGTAGTGAGATGGTCCAATGTAGAGCATAGGCTCGCACAGTGGAAGCAATCATGTCTCCATAAGGGAGAAACCACACGGAAGCTTAGATGCTGTCATGGACACAATGAGAAAGGCAATAATTCAGTGTGTCCGTAGACTGGACCTCTCAGAATTTAATAATTCAGCTCGAGGCAGACACCTGGCATGGGAAATTTTAGTCCAAACAGTTAGGTTGGCAATGTTGTAAGCAGCTGAAAAGAGGCTCTTATAATAAGAAGCTTCAGACAACCTAAACTATAGCTCAGGGATTATCAAACTGGGGGTCAGGACCCCTCATGGGGTCACAGGGTTATTATGGGGGGTAGCGAGCTGTCAGCCTCCACAAGCCGTGGCTTCAGCTGTCAGCCTCGTGCCTTCAGAGCTGTGCTGCTGGAAAGCAGTGGCTGCTGGCTGGGTGCTCTGAAGGCAGCGGGCCCCCCCAGCAGCAGCACAGAAGTTAGGGTGGCATGCCATAGGGGGGTCATCACTTTTTGGGAGGCGGTCATCATAGCCTGAAATATTTTCAAAGGGAGTCCTAGAAAACAAGTTTGAGAACCCCTGTTAATGGTGCTGCAACCACCACCTATAAGAATAATTTTACGTCCACTTTGCACTAGTGTAAATGAGGGCATGTGTCACAGGGCAATGGAAAATCAGGCCTTTAGAATTCAGCTTCCTCCTCGGTACAGTAGAACCTCAGAGCTACGAACACCTGGGGAGTGGTTGCTCATAACTCTGAAATGTTCGTAATGCTGAACAAAACGTGACGGTTCTTTCAAAAGTTTACAACTGAACATTGACTTCATGCAGCTTTGAAATTTTACTATGCAGAAGAAAAATGCTGCTTTTTATCATCTTAATTTAAATGAAACAAGCACAGAAACAATTTCCTTACCTTGTCACACCTTTTTAAAACTTTATTCTTTACATTTAACACAGTACTGTACTGCATTTTGGGGGGGAGGTCTCTCTCTTGCTGCCTGATTGATTACTTCTGGTTCCAAATGAGGTGTGTGGTTGACCGGTCAGTGTGTAACTCTGGTATTTGTCACTCAGCATGGTTCTACTGTAGTTGTTGCTGGCTGTGCAGGAGGAACATTAATAAAATTTTGTTTTAATCCCTGTCAGCAGCTCTGGGGAGCTGATCTTGCAAAGGGGTCATTCCACCTTCTAGTGCAGCTCTGCTCTGAAAAGTGTCTCTAAGGATACCTCTGCACTTGGAGTTAGGGGCATGCTTCCCAGCTCAAGGAGACATATTTGCACCAGATGGGTATGATTAAAATCTGAACTTCATAAACTATGCCATTGTAAGACACATTTTTTCTGGTAATACTGCATCCACACTAGGGTTATAGTAGTATAACTATGTTGGTTAAAAAAAAAAAAAAATACCCCCCAAAACTAGAATAGTTATACTGATACAAAAACTATGTAGACCAAGGCCTATTATTAGACACTTATGAAAATTGCACCCCTAATTATTACTAAGTGCTTTGAAAAATGTCAAGTGCTAAGTACAATAATTATTCCACCTTGGATCCCAGCTGAGTTGGGCAGTTGGTGTTTCTCGTCTGCAATAGGTGATTTAGTTCTATGTAATCATCTTCAGCCTGCACCCTCTGTTTTGGATTTTGTCTCCTAACACAAGATTAGAAAATTAAGATACGTGCTAGCCACACCTGTAGTGAGATGGTCCAAGTTAGGGCATACGCCTACTGCAGAGATGACACCTCCTCAAGCATCTGCACTGAGAAACCACACAGGAAGCTTAGACACATGCATAGACACAAACAGAAGGGCAATAATTCAGGTGTGAATTAAACTAGACACCTCACAACCTTAAGATAAGGAAGATTATATTGTGTGGACAGAAAATAAAGTTAAACCAAATAATCATAGATGCAGATCACATGCTGAAACAAACTGGGGCCCCATCTTTTATTCACTTTTCAATATGGGTATCTTAGGACCACTTCTCTCAGTTCCTCATCTGTAAAATGGGGATAATACTCCTTTCTCCCATCCTTTTGTCTATTCTTATTTTAAAACATTGAATGCAAAACTGTCTTGGGAGGGGGTTGTGTGGGATACAAATTTCTCATTACATTTTCAAGGAAATGTTTAAAAAAAGAATCATTTTATTTTGGAAAAATTGTGTTCACTCTTAGTGGGGGAAAATACTTTTATTTTTCTCACAATGGAAAGAGATGTGTTGGGTGGGGATACTTTATTTAAAAAAAAAAAAAAAAAAAAAAAAAAAAGCAGGATTTTTTTCCCCACCAAAACCAAACAAAAATCAATTTTTCTCAAAGAAAAAAAAATAACCAAAATGAACACTTCTGTGAATATTATGGTTTTGGTTAGAAAGTCACTTTTTGTAGAAAAACCTTGCAATTAAATTTTTTTACAAGATCTAGTTCCAAGTGGCTTTGGAAACTGGGCTGGTTCACACTGTGGACTTTTGTCGATTTAAAGTCCCCTATATCCATTTAAGTACTCCAACGTTCACACTGTCACCACTGTTAAGTCAACATAAGGTACCAGTAAAATCGATTTAATAAGACCGTCTCTACAAGTGGCGTAGCTCCTAAATCAACTTTGTAAATTACCCCCCAGCCCTCCATGTGGTCTGCATTAGAAAGTCACTTGCTACATTGTATAAAATCATAATTATGACAACTGGAACATATGTCTCTTCTTATTCTTCAATACACAAACTAGAGGCAACATTGTATCACACCATCATGGCTGAAAGTGATCAATAGATACATTCTTCCTAACTTTAAAAACTGTGTCTACATTGTACCCAAGCATCATTGGTTCAAAATCTTACACATGTATATTGTTCTTCAGTAATTTGGCTGTGGCTATCTTGTTAAATTTTTTTTTCCATTCTGAAGACACCTCGCAGTGGCCCAACCATTAGTCAGTGCTGCACACAGACTGTCTCAGATTAGGAAAAGGAAGAAACTAAACACCCTAACCTACCCCTGGAGAGATAGTGAAGGAACCCTTCCCCACACCTCTTCACCCAAGACATAATTGTTCAAAAATAAAATTTTGCATCTTTTCAAAACGTTTCTTTTTTAAAGAAAAACTTGTTCATGAGGGATTTGCCGGGCACACATCAGGCAAGCAACAAACAGGGGGGTGCTAGGTGGATGAGAAAAGGCAAGCAACGGGGAGGGGGGGCAGGGTGCATGAGAAAAGGCAAGCAACAGGGGGGTGGGTGGGTGCATGAGAAAAGGCAAGCAACAAATGGGAGGGTGCTGGGTGGATGAGAAAAGGCAAGCAAAATACAGAGGGGGTGCATGAGAAAAGGCTAGCAACATACAGGGACAGAAATCACTAATGCATCACTCATTGATTGCCTGCAGCAATTGGGAATTGTTCTGCTGGATGTCTTGAAGCAGGGCAGCCGCAGCTGCTTCACCTTCTTGCTCTTTTTCTCAAGTACCCTATGCTAAACTGCGAAAAGCAATGGCGAAATCAGGGAGCAAAAAAACTGGCTCAAAAATCCTTTTCCTGTTTGTTTGGGAGGGGGAAAGAGTGGGGGAAGCAGCGATGCATCCTGGGACGATGCCACAGCCTCCGTCAGTAGTTGCACTGTGGGATAGCTACCCAGATTGCACTGCTTTCTAATTCGAATTAAGTCTGGAATGTGTGAATGCAAGAGACCAGCTCAAATAACATAGTGAGAACTGTCTGCTGCTATTTCTTTAAATCGGCTACTGAAAGTCGTTTTAAGCTAATTCGAATTAGCGCTGCAGTGTGAACATAGCCTGAACTTTGTACGCGTAACTGTGCAGCAGTAACCCATCTGAACCCATCTGCTGGCTACACCAGAGAAGTTTGAGTCCATTACTTCTGAACTGGCAGAGAAGGTTTTTAGCTCAGGCAGTAAAGGTATTTAGATCAAAAAGTTAGATTCAATTTCTCCTGCCAACAACCCATCCAGGAGTGTTTTACAATTACAAACCACATCCATGTGTACAAATAGCCCATTTTGTATTCAGTACATTTGTTAATAACTGCAAATGTCTTTTGTATGGATTTCTTGTGCATAAATAGTTACATGTTAAAAAAAAAAAAACCCCAGCAGGTTTAGAAGTTTGAAATAGTGGCTTTACATTTATTTTTCTATAAGTTTTATCTGAATAATTATTGCAGATTCAGACCCTCTGGTTTATTGTTTCATCGTCCACTGAAATGCAGCTGTTCTGGGATGAAATGTCTGTTGTTTAACAGCACCATTTTAGAACAAGAACTAAAGAAGGATACTATAATGACATTGCTAGAGCTAGGTGGAGTTTGTTTTTGTTGCAGTGCAAATCAGATAATAAAATAATGTAGATCATACATTTTTCCAGTAATAACATTTTTTAAGGCAACTAAGAGCTGGATATTTGAGAGATATTTAAAATTTTTTATCTGACTACAACTTCAACCCCTGATATTCCACCTGAACTTTTTGACTTTGTCCCTCTATTCGTGTTCTTTCATTCAGCATTTTCCATTAGAGGGTGTTACAGCCCACACTGAGTTAAATATAGCCTTGCAAAGCATTCTGATGTTTGCTTGGTTTCAAAGAAAGGAAATGGAGGGTTTTAACAATTAAATCATCCGCTTCAAACCTCTCACACCTCAAGCCCCTCAGCCAAGTTGCATTTTTACAATACAAAGAGTAAGCTTGAAAACCTAGTGGAGAAAAACAAGTCATCTGAAGGACACCCTAACCTGTCTGTTCACTGGGTTTAGGTCCTGGTTATTTGCAGAGACGCCTTTGCTATCTGTCAACTACAAAGCCCTGTTAGTGATAGAATCATAGAATCATAGGGCTGGAAGGGACCTTAGGAGGTCAACTAGTCCAGACCCCTGCTCCAAGCAGGACCAACCCTAACTAAATCATCCCAGCCAGGGCTTTATCAAGCCGGGCCTTAAAAACAGCTAAGGATGGAGATTCCATCACCTCCCTAGGCAACCCATTCCAGTACTTCATCACCCTCCTAGTGAAAAACTTTTTCCAATATCCAACCTAGACCTCCCCCACTGCAACTTGAGACCACTGCTCCTTGTTCTCATCTACCTCCTCCATCCTCTTTGGAACCCTCCTTTAGGTAGTTGAAGGCTGTTATCAAATCCACCCTCATTCTTCTCTTCTGCAAGCTAAACAAGCCCAGTTCCCTCAGCCTCTCCTCATTAGTCTTGTGCTCCAGCCCCTTCATCATTTTTGTTGCCCTCCGCTGGACTCTCTCCAATTTGTTCACATCCTTTCTGTAGTGACAAATACTCCCATTGTGGCCTCACCAGCGCCAGATAGAGGGGAATAATCACTTCCCGTGACCTGCTGGCAATGCTCCTGCTAATGCAGCCAAATATGCTATTAGTCTTCTTGGTAACAAGGGCACACTGTTGACTCATATCCAGCTTCTTGTCTGCTGTAACCCCCAGGTCCTTTTCTGCAGTTACCACTTGTTAACCAGCACTACGGCACCTTTGTTTGCTGCATGTTTTTGCAAAGCTAGCAGACCAATGTTTCTCACTGATGGTTCTATTCAAGTTCACAAAATACATCTTCACAGACTGAATAGCTATTTGGGACAATTTTTCCTCCTACAGTAGCATCTCCCCTGATATATAAAATCAAACATGAATGTGTATTTCTGTAGCATTTTGGAATTGTTATAGGAGCAGGTGTTGATGTAGGTACATTACGCGTGGGTCACATTTAAGTCCTCTGAGTGGAACTCTCCATTGAAAGAGTTAGTTCTGCTTTGCACAGACACTTTGCACACTCGAGTTGGAGACTTTTGCCAGCAGTACCAATAGTGAGTGCATGTGCCTCCGTTATCCTTGTGCACAAAGCCAATGGTCGAGGGAGCCATGGTAGCTTTAAGAAAGAGAGTTTCTCTTCTGTGTTATTCCTACTATAGTTTAGTTAGTAAGTCAGTCTCCTCAGCGCCTGTCCCTCACCATGAGAGAATGGAGAGCTCCTTCACAGGAGTGCCCCAGGGGTTGGTCTTGGGGCAGGTTTTTTGAACATCTTCATTAATGATCTAGAACAGGGGTTCTCAACCGGTGGTACACGTACCACCAATGGAAGACAGCTCGGTAGTACGCGAGGCAAACCTTGCCGCTGATTCCACCACCGAATCCCCCCCTCACCGCCGCCAGTAAACCCTGCCGCTGCAGATTTCCCCCCCTTGCTGCCGCCGAAAAAGCTCGCCGCCGCCAAATCCTCCCCCCCTTGCCGCCACCTAGAATTCCCCTTGCCGCCGAACCCCCCCCCTGCCGCTGCCGAGAAACTGTGCTGCCGCCAATCACTCCCCCCTTACCGCCGCCGGGAAAGATCACTGCCACCGAAAGTCCCACCCATGAAACCCCTCCTATTTACCGAGTTCTACTCGGGCCAGGTACAGTCAGGTGAAGTGGTACTTGACCTGACTGTACCTGACCTGAGTGGTACTCGGGAAAGAAAGGTTGAGAACCGCTGATCTAGAAGATGGGGTAGATTGCAACCTCATCAAGTTTGCAGATGTCGCTAAGGTAGGGGGAGTGGTAGATACCCTGGAAGGTAGGAATAGGAAACAGAAGGACCTAAACAAACTGGAGGATTGGACCAAAAGAAATCTAATGAGTTTCAACAAGGACAAGTGCAGAGTACTGCACTTAGGATGGAAGAATCCAATGCACAGCTACAGACTGGGGACCAACGAGCTAGGCAGCAGTTCTGCAGAAAAGGACCTGGGGATTACAGTGCATAAAAAGCTGGATATGAGTCAGCAGTGTGCCCTGGTTGCCAAGAAGGCTAATAGCATATTGGGCTGCATTAGTAGGAGCATTGCCAGCAGATCATGGGAAGTGATTTTTCCCCTCTATTCAGCATTGGTGAGGCCGCATTTGGAGTATTGTGTCCAGTTTTGGGCCCCCCACTACAAAAAGGATGTAGACAAGTTGGAGAGAGAACAGCAGAGGGCAACAAAAATGATGAGGGGGCTGGAGCACAAGACGTATGAGGAGAGGCTGAGAGAACTAGGCTTGTTTAGCTTGCGGAAGAGAAGAATGAAGGGGGATTTGATAGCAGCCTTTAACTACCTGAAAGGGGGTTCCAGGGAGGATGGGGCTAGGCTGTTCTCGGTGGTGGCAGATGACAGAACAAGGAGCAATGGTCTCAAGTTGCAGGGGGGGAGGTCTAGGTTGGACATTAGGAAAAAGTTTTTCACTAGGAGGGTGGTGAAGCACTGGAATGGGTTACCTAGGGAGGTGGTGGAATCTCCATCTTTAGAGGTTTTTAAGCTGCGGCTTGATAAAGCCCTGGCTGGGATGATATAGCTGAAGTTAGTCCTGCTTTGAGCAGGGGGTTGGACTAGATGACTTCCTGAGGTCCCTTCCAACTCTATGATACAGTGCTGTACAGCGGATCTTTGGCACCCAGAGGGTCAAGCCTACATTTGTGCCCATCCCAGGCATCACCCCCCTACACACACACAGGGCAGGAGGGGTCCCGGTGACACCCCACAGTTGCCCCAGGGAGGAGGGGTCTTTACCTACTGTGGAGTTGTGAGGCTTGGGGGAGGCGCAAATGCAGGCTTGGCTCTGCTGTCCCCCCTCCCCCCCCCGCCCTGCACTTATCTGGCACACGGCACCCCCTCTCCCACTGCAGCCCCACAGACTGGTGCTGGCTGGAACAGGGCAGCCTCACTCCCCGGCCTGAGGAGGGGCTGGGCTGGCCATTCATGATGCATGGGGGGGAGACGTTATGGGGCATCCCTCAGTGCCTCCTGCACCCCCTGCCTGTTGTGAAGGGGCAGCCCAGCCTGGCATGCACCCTTCCCCCTGCACTTACCCACTGCTGAAGCCCCACAGTCTGGTGCCACCTTGGACAGGGAAGCCTCATCCTCCTGCCTGTGGGG
Source organism: Emydura macquarii macquarii (assembly GCF_026122565.2). Taxonomy (NCBI): domain Eukaryota; kingdom Metazoa; phylum Chordata; order Testudines; family Chelidae; genus Emydura; species Emydura macquarii. The sequence continues at coordinate 8,917 of NW_027131464.1, forward strand.
GGTGCCAGGCCAACCCTTCATGATGCATGGTGGGCGCAGGAGGCTCTGTGACCCTCAAAGCCTCCTGAGTCCCCACCTTCTGCGCATCATGAAGGGCCGGCCCAGTGCCCCTCCATCACCCGGGGGCCTGTACCAGGCCCCACTTCGGTACGCCACTGACGGGGAGTGCCCCTCCAGCTGCCCTGGCTCTGAAACTGGATTTGGATGAGAAACATCACTCATCTTCTTATCCTGCAATCTCCTCAAAGCAGCCAGAATCATCTTAGACTGATAGACGGTCTAAGTCTCATTTTTTCACCTCACAAAAAGGCACTAAACAAGTCCTCCAGGGCCAAGCTGCAGTCTGGTTGTAAGCGCCAACGCCTCTGAGAAGGTGCCGTTAAGGCCGGTGTTTTTACCTTTACTGGAGAGATCTCTGGTACCAGTTGTTACGCTGGCTGGATTGGGGGGTGGCATTTATTATATTATTTAATATCAATAGGTCAAAATCATAGTGATTCATGTGAGATATGCCATGTCAGGTACTGTTAGAAAGGCTATAATGTGCTAACTAAGATGATGAAGTTTATGTTCATGTGTTATATGTGTAATGGAAGTTATGAATATATTTAATATATCAGTATTTCAAATTGTGCTTTCTGGGTAACATCTCAGACAGGAAGGCTGCAGAAAAATAGACTGCTTAATGGCCCATTAAAACATTCACAGGTGCAAGAGGCCCAGGGGGAGAAGCCAGGGATATACCTGATGAGTCACCAGGACTTGCTCATGTGACTCTGGACTCCATTTTGGTTCCTGTAAAATTCCACAAGCAGCATGGCAAGGGCCAGAGGACATAAAAGGCAGAGGCCCGGGATCCATTTTGTCTTCAATCCTGTTCAGCCTTCAGCCACCTACCTACCTCTGGACCAACTCATCTACAACTGAAGCTGTGAAACAAAGGAGTAAGACCCATCCAGGTACTGGATGTATACCAGAGGAACTATACAAGCCTGCAAACTCCACAAAACTTTTAGAAACCTGATATATATGGACTTTCAAATCACTTGTATGTATCTGATTGCTTTAATCATGTAACACTTCTCTTATGGTTTCTTTCTTTCTTTTTACAATAAACCTTTAGTTTTAGTTACTAAGGAATGGCTGGCAGCGTGGTATTTTGGGTAAGATCCAAACTTATATTGATCTGGTGATGTGGCTGACCCTTTGGGGTTGAGGGAACATTTTTGGTAAAAAGCATAGAGCCTGAAATACAGTAAAGGGGGCTGTGTGTATTTATGTACTGGCTTCTTGATAACCAGTGTGGGGAATCAGAAGCACTGTTTGTGGCTTGTTGGGTAGCCTGACTTCAGTGTCACCCACCAGTGCTGGGAGAACCTGCTCTCCTTTTTACAGCCTGCCCTGACCTTGGCATTTCCAGATGGCTACCCTAGGCATGGAAGTGTCATATCAGTGTTGGCAGCTGTGCACTCACCTGGGCTGTCAGAGCCGTCAACACCACAAGCATTTGTGTTTACCTCTGCCAGTCTTACCTTTGCTGCAAGTGCCTCCTCTGACTCCAGTCACAGCAGCCTCAGCTATGTAGGCGCTGGTGTCACCGTGTGCCACTGAGGCATCATCTGTTTCTCCTTCATTCTTAATGCAGTCCAGATTAGCTCATCCAGCATCGACTCACCTTTTAACCTTTCATCGGCCTCGTCTGCTTCCTCCGGCGCTGTGAGATACTTCAGTGTCTGTTCCAAAGCCCATGGGAAGTGCTTCCCCATTCAGAGGAGAGTGATATTTCATCCTCTTCAGACTGTGCACAATAGACTTCTATTTCCTCCAAGGTGTGATGTTGGCCTCTAGGGCAGCAGCCATTCCCAACCTTTTCCAGTGTGCGGACACTGTTTCAATCTCCAAACATTTCGTGGACCACCACATGTTACTAGTTGTTTTTTACACTCAATTTTTATGGAAATCTAACGTAATAACAAAGAAATAATATGCACTCAGTAATAATTTGTAATGTACACAGCCCATATGAAATTATTTTTATTTGAAATTGTACATTGCTTTGGTGAGGATGTTACTATTTTTCTTTTCTGTGGACCCCCTGTAGTAGCCTTGTGGACCACCAGGGGTCCATGGAACACAGGTGGGGAACCGCTGCTCTAGGGGAACCATGCTGAGATAGCTTAAACAGGGCAAAATTGCAAAGAATGGGACAGGCAATTCCCATAAACGAGTTGGTGAATTCAAAAAATTAGATTCTCCAAGCCAGCAACAAACAGCTTCTACAGCACCTCACTGGTTATTCAGAAGACAAAAATGCAGTTCCCTTGAAGTTATCCAGCCCTTTGGCTCTCACCCAGACAGTCAAGTCAAATATGATAGGGATTATTGAAAAGCTTGTCTATCATATGTAAAGAAAGTTCTACCAATCCCAAAGGATCGGACACAGTCCCAAACAATTCAATGAATAGTTCAGATCTTACCCAAATATACACTTAAATTCAATGCTTATTAACTAAAGTAATATATTTTTTTTAAAAGAGAGTATAGGTTAAAAGATCAGAGATATGCAGAAGCGAATAGAAGTATATGAGTCATATTCAAAGTAGAAATGATAACTCAGTTGCAATGTTCTTAATTTGCCAAAGTCTCTTGAAATTACCCAAGCAGCTTGGGGGTCATCAGTCCTTGTCTAAAACTTCTTTGTTAGAAATCCAGTCCAGAGAAACAAAGCAGGAAATGAAGACTAAATAGTCCATGTACAGTGTCTGTATAATTTCTTCCATGAGAAATAGCAAGGCAATTCCAGGCTGGTGCTGGTAGCTCAGTCTTGTGATTCAAACTTCCCCTTCATGAAGCTTGGACAGATTTGAGATAAAAAGGATCAGGTCCAAGGTTTCTTTTATATTCTTTTAGCAGCTTGTGACAGTCACTGGACGGCAGAGGTCACAGCAGTTAATCTTGGGGCACATAATAGGTAATTACTTTTGTCTTTGAAGTAACATCTCCTATTTTCTATGCACCCTTTAACTAGCTATATTATCATAAGGCAATCGACAATTTACAATCATTCACAGGTATTTACTACTTAAACTTCAAAGAGAAATAAAAACAATAGTATTGTTATATTCTAGTTCCATCTTCCTTTGATTTTTGACTAACAAAATATAGTGTCAGACAAGAGCTATTTGGTTACATCCATAATCACCAGCAAGATTATAGGTAATTACAGACATATATCTACTTCCAAACTCTTAACAGTGCAAGATTTAGGGTGTATCTGCACTGATGGTGTCACTCTTGGCACTGCTGGATCGATGCTGCGGGATCGACTGAGTGGCAGTGGAGACCCGCTCAATCGATCAGGAAGTCAACGTCATTAATCCAGCCCTGCAAGAAGAGTAACTCTGCATCGACCGGAGGGCATTTTCCCATCGGTGCAGCACAGTGGGGATGCCACGGTAAGTAGAAGTTAGGAAGTCGACGGGAGATACGCAAGGTACTATAGGTAGCTTGTATATCTCCCGTCGACTGCCGCCAAAATTTGCCGGCAGTGTAAACCAAGCCTTAACCTCAAAATCTTAGCTATTTACAATGAATGGCCCTAATTACCATTTACATTTCCTTTCAGTGTGTTCTCAAAGATTGTGTTTGGGTTATTCAGCATGCTAGGCTTACTCTTTCTGACCCACTCTGCACATGATAAACTTCTGTTTCCTCCAAGGTCTTTCAGGTCTCCATGTAGCTCATGCTCTAGGGATGCTGGAAACATTGATCAAGGCCAGTATTCTTATAAAGATGTCCTGTTACAGTGCCCACCACCATGGGCAGGACTGGGCCTCCTGGACTGCTCCACAGCCCTCTAGACCTCTGTTAGCTACACAATCTAGAAGGAGATCACATTCACTAGCTCCCAGAGAGCATTTTTTACTAGAATCTCAATGTCCCTTCTCATTGGAGCCCTCAGCCCACAGAGCAGGAGGCAGCGAGGCAGGAACCCCCACATATTTCTTCCCCTTCTCTGGATGAAACTATTACACTGGAGTCAATATCACATACTCATGAAGACATTAGGTCTTTCAAGACCTCCATGGGGAGACTGGGTGCTTCTCTGGCAGTGCAGATAGAACTTTTGCAGGAAAATACACACAAACAATTGGATATCCTGTAGACTTCTGCCCATCCTATTAATGAAGCTGTGCTGAAACCTGCTAAGATTCTTTGGCAGACACCAGCTTCTATTCCACCCACTGCTGAACAGGTGGATTCTCAAGCAGGGACACACATACCCCTGGAGGTACGCAGGAGTCTTCCAGGGGGTACATCAACTCACCTAGATATTTGCCTAGTTTTACAATAAGCTACAGAAAAAGCAATAGCAACGTCAGTACAACCTAAAATTTCATACAGACAATGACTGCTTTATACTGCCCTATATACTATATGCTAAAATATAAGTACAATATCTATATTCCAATTGATTTATTTCATAATTATCGGGTAAAAATGAGAAAGGAAGCCATTTCTCAGTAATAGTGTGTTGTGACACTTGTATTTGTATAGTGATTTTATAAGCAGGTAGTTTTAAAGTGAGGTGAAACTTGGGGTATGCAAGATAAATCAGACTCCTGGAAGGAGTACAGTAGTCTGGAAAGGTTAAGAACCACTGGATTAGGCAATATCAAGTTCCACAGAAAGAATATTATTTCTTCACCAACCCTGTCCCAGATTCTCTAGTAGTCATGGCAGCAAAAGAACAATCAAGGCAGTTGCCCAGAGGCTACCCCGAAAGACAAGGAGTTTAAGAGAATGAACTTGTACGGGAGAAAGGCGTACATCACTGTGAGCCTTCAGATTAAGGTGTCAAATTATCTGCCATTATTGGCCAAATATATTTTTCTTAATTGGTCAGCAGTTTCAAAATTCACATAAAGGTTACCTGAAGAATACAAAGAACAGTTCTTGGCCATAGTCTCCAAAGGACACTTCACTGCCCTGATGTTCCTCCAAGTGGCTATTGATGCATCTGACACGGCTCCATGTTCTACGGTGACAGCCATCTTGATGAGACACTCTTTTTTGTTGCAAGCCCCTGGCCTCCCAAAAAAGTTACAAAATCGTTTCAGGGAACTGAGCTATTTTCTCAAAAGACCAATGATGCCATGCTCACGTTAAGTTTACTATGTGACTTTTTGGCATGTCTACATCCCAGTAACAAAGCGACCTCAGGATGTCTCTAGATAGAGTTCTCAGCCTCTTAGATTTTGCCTAACAACATCATCCACATCAATCCCTTCTCACCAGACTTCATTTACTTTGAAGCAGTCGTTTTGACATCATGCTCAAGGACGTCATAGTGACAACATCTCATCACCAATATTTAGACATTCCCTTCCCTGCCTTTGGAAATGACCCATCTTTCTTTTACAGTGCATAGACAGAAATTACTTTGCACAGCTGGGTGCTCAGCACTGTGAAAGAGGGATATGCTATCCAATTCACTTCTCTCCCCTTCCCCAACCTACCTTCCTGGTCCCTTTGCAGGGACCCATCTCATGAAGCTGTGTTAATGAAGGAAATTGTCTCTTCTGGGCTTGCAAGCAATAGAAGAAATTTCTTACCAACACAGAGGGAAAGTTTTCTATTCCCACTACTTCCTGATTTCCAAAAAGAGAAGTTGTCTTCAACCTTATCTGGGCTGGGGCCATAAGAGAAGAGCAGGATGCAGCAGGAGGGGGCAGGGCCCAGGGGTGGATCATGGGTGGGTCTATGTCTGACTGTTTGGGAAGGCTAAGGCTTCCCAGGCCTATGATACCTGCCGCCATGTAGAGGGTTGAGCCAGGAAGATGGGAATGATGGGATGTGCCTACCCCACACTCACTGGGCAGGGTTTAATTCAGGACTGCTGAGCTCAGGGTCCCGGGGTAGGAAGCTGGAGAAGAGGGACGGCCCGGCTTCCCCAGTCAGCCACAGAGTGAATGAGGCAGTGAGCAAGAAGTCTGCCTAGGACTAATGATGAGTTAAACCTCCCCAGGAAGGGGGAAACATGGACATTGACACAGCTGGAGGGCCAAGCCATGAGAGGATGCTGCAGTTCCAGATGCTGCAAGAGGGGCTGCAGGCGGACAGCAGAGATGTGCTGATGGTGTGCAAACCACGGATGGGGGCGTGTCAGCCTAGAGCCAATCCCCAGAGTACCAGGAAAAGGTGCCAGTCTGGCAGTGAGTGAGGTGCCCTGTGACAAGGGTTTATTTATAATAATAATAAATTAGGAAATAACCTCTTTGTTATTGATTTCTCCTCCAGGCGGGCAGATGGCCTGAAATACCTGCTGAAATGGCTTGAGTCCTTCCTGGAGGATGGGATGGGAAACTGCACTTTCACCACCGGACCCCTCACTTGGAGTCAGAGAAGGACCAATTTTCTCCGTGGTCCTTTTTAGCATATACATGCAGCCACAAGGTGAACAGGTCAGATGACCTGGACTCAGATGCCAGTAGTAGGCAGAGATGTGTATCATCTGCATATCCCTCACCACTGCCACCAAGATGGCCCAGTGCTTGGCCGAGATCACCTCATAGATGAAGAACAGCTGGCTGAAGACTTATCCGAGTGAGACGGAAGTGACGCTGGTGGGCAGAGGAAAGCATTTTGAAGAACTCACAGCCATTGGTTGAAGGTCACACCCACAACTGGGCAAATCAGGAGTACTCTTGTATTCCTCGCTGATGCTGAGCACTCGTGTAGCACCATCTGTGAGTGATGCTTTCTACCACCTCTGCTTGGGTAGGGGCTCCTTCCCATTCTGGCAGGTGAAGACCTGGCCTCAGTTATTCACACTTGTTACTCTCAGCTGGATTACAGCAATACAACATGCCTGGGCATGAAACCTTCAGCGCTTAGGAAACTTCAACTAGTACAGGACAGTGCAGGGCCTCCCCTCAGCAGTGTAGGCTACCATGAACACATCAAACCTGTCTCCTGCTCTCTACCCTGGCTTCCCATAGAATTTTGCATCAAGTTCAAGGTCTCAGCTCTTGTCTTCAAAGCACTCCATGGCCTGGGCCCAGGGTAGCGAAATAATTATCTAAAGCTCCAGAACGAAGATTGTGGTGGACAACTTCATTCCTCCGGCTCAATGGAACTCTCAGCAATAAGGACAAAGCATGTCTGTGCAGGAGACAGAACTTTCTCTGGAATGAACTCCCCCGAGAACTAAGGATCATCACAAACGTCACCATCTTCCACTCCAAGTGCAGGGCACATTTCTTTGACCTTGCCATCTCTAATACAAAGGCATAGCTACAGGTATATTTCTATGAAAAAGCAAAACAAAAAACCCCAAACTCCAACAAACCAAGACACTCCACTGCACATTTCCCCCTCTGGGGAAGTGATGAGAGAACAAACATGTGACAGATGTTAGTCACATTGCTTAATGCACTACTAGAAGTCTCAGACACTATGATGATGAGCGTGGCATAAGATCCTACATAGAACAGAATAGAAATATGTTACTGTTCAGTAGGGGGCAGACATATGCATGAGACTGTTCTTAGGTACAGATCTCCCTTCTGTACGCTCTCACCTTCCTCTGTACTTGCCATGGATGGAGATATAATTTATGCTGATTTAACTATTCCTGGAGCCAGTTCCTCTTCAAGGCCACCACAACGATCTCAGCACCTCAGTAAGTGGATTTAGTTTCCTATTTTTGTTCTGATAGGGTCAGTCTTTGTTAGAATTCCATTTTTTCTAAGATTTTTTTTGTTTGACTTGCAGCACAGATAGCTTAGAGAAGCTGTGTCCAAAGCCAAGAAGCAGCTCTGTGCCTTATGTATGGTGGGACTTAGCTAATGTGAAATTCTGTACCACTCTCAGCATTTAAGGTGATGTAGTGCATGTTAGCTTATTAGTGCAGTGTGTCACAGAAAACTTCATAGCCACTGACAGTCTAAACATGCAAATACAAGTGCAATACCATATAGCTGTGCTTTGTATGACACCCTTCCTACTTATTTCAGACATATTTGGGACACACCAGCAAACTATTGAAGTAACAATGCATAGCATAATGGGCTATAGTGAGGGGGCAGAAAGCAGCACATGGAGTCTGAGGAAGAATGATTGAACACCAGGAAGGTGGGAAGCTCATAGAATAGAATGTAATTGTTTTGTTAGAGAGAAGGTTCAAATCCACATAGGTCTGAGAGAAGAGGTGGAATCTGAAACTAGGTAGGGAGCCAATTCTGTGCAGGGGGTCACGAAGACTGTGGCAGATGGTAGGTTCTGTGGGCAGGGGTGGATTTAGGGGGAGGCAACTCAGGTGAGCGACTGGGGTGCCGGGCATGGGGGGCACCAGCTTGGGGTGAAATGGGCTACAAATGCAATAAAAATAAAGTATTCAAAAGTTTAACAAATGGGGAAAGGGGCCGAAGACTTTCCTCGCCTGTGGCGCCATTTGGTCTAGGGCCGGCCCTGACTGTGGGGGCAGGAGGGAGGAGGGTCTGCTAGCCTCTGTAGGGAGAGGAAAGCCCAGTATCTGAGGAATGTAGGAACTCGGTTTACAGGGTTGCCAACCTTGCATTTTAGTTTTTACTGACGTGAAGATCTGAAGTTGATTTTTTTTTACAGACAAGGTAAACTTTTTACTGACATCACTAAAAATACCATAAACAATATAATAATATCACAAAAGTGTGTACTCACTCGCGATATTCTGTAGACAGCAATTTGTAATTATGCAATTGTTTTAGCTGCAGTTAATTGATCAATCGGGTTCTTGGGGCATGTGCAATAATAGGAAACAGAAAACTGATAAAGTCATAGAAAGTGTAGTTTTATGATACAAAAAGTGATTCTGAACTATGACAATCAATGCCAAAATACAATATGTTTTATTTCTACCCAATTTCATGGACATTTTCATTTATTTACTGGTTTATGGACAGTGTTAAAATTGTAAATTTTTTTACTGGCTGTCCATAAATTTATGGATGTAGTTGCTGGGACCAGAGAAGCGGAAGAAAGGAGAAGAACCTGGCCAAGAGGGGGTGGGAGTAGGGGAGTGGGAATGACAGAGATAATGAAGGGGATTTTTCCACTGGATGCTGAAATGGACACAAAACCAGGCAGGCTCTCCAGGGACAGAGATGATGTGTTCTGTTTGTGAGTGTAGGAGAGACAGCGAGTTATTGCACCGTAGCTCGGTAGAAGCATGGAGAGTCGGGAGTTAGGGGAGATGAGGACAATGATGTGTTATCAATGTTTTAGGAATATTGAAAATACAAGGAACCATGTGTTGCAATTTAACTTAAAGGATGCAGTCTGAATATCATAAATAATTTGCAATTCCCCTGAAAAATTATATTAAATGAATTAAAAATCTTGATACTTTGGAGTCTGTTTGGGAAAAAGAATAATTTAAATATTAAATAGCTATTTTGAGAGTATATTTTCCATAAGTACAGTAAGGTTACAGATTTACTTGAAGGAAAAAAGAACTTACAAGGCGGGAGGGTGACAAAGTCTCACAACCCCAGGCAGTGTTTGGCATTTAGCCAGGGCAGGTGGAAGTAGCAATGTCATCTGGGTTCCTCTATCTGGCTCAGTCTGGTCAGGACATCTTTCAGGATCAGGATGATGAAGGCCCAGTGGTGTAGCAGTGGATCTCAGGGTCCTGGGAGCTGGTTGGCGTGTCAGACATGATGGTAACGCTTGCTGTAGTGGTTGTTGGCAGGCAGCTTCTTCTCGGCTTTCTCTTGTCCACACCCTTCCCCCAAAAGTGTTTTTAAGGACCACAGACATTTTCATTTATTTACAGGTTTACCAACAGTGTTAAAATTGAACATTTTTTAATTGATGCTCCATAAATTTACGGACGGTTGGGAACCCTGCCCAATTCTCACAACAACACTCACATGGCCATCGTACATCATGAAACATGTAGCATGGCTGGGAAGCCTGGTCCATCAGGGCTGCACAGAGGTTTTTGGGGGCCTGGAGCAAAATCTGAAACTGAGACTCTCCACCCTTCCGTGTTTCACAGGTTTGGGGACACTCTCAAATGGGAGATGTGTAGCAAAGTACCCTTTTTAGCATTTCCTCTGCGTGGCCCTGCAGCCCATCAACAAGAATAGGGGAATAAGACACCCAAACTACAATTCTATGAGACCCCACAGTGGGTGGCATTTCAGAATCAAAATACTTCATTTTGGGAGTATTCCGTTTTTTGACAAAAAGAAATCAACATTTTCTACAGAAAGCAAACACTTTTAGCAAAGAAAAGAGAAAAAAAGAAAATTTCAGTCCCAAATTCAATTTTCTATCAAAAAATAGTTTTGATGCAAAATTTAACCAACCATATCCACTATATTTAACTTAGGCTCTCACTGACATATAGACAAACCCATTGCCTATAACAGAGCAGCATGTGTGTAACTGTGATGCAGAGTCTCGTTCTCCACTGCCTTATTCCTTTCTGTGCTAACAATGCTGATGCATCAGCAAGAGATTTACCTTGCAGCCATATGGTCCAATAGCACTGATAGTGTTTCTAGTGAATAGCTGGTAACATTAGTAAATATGTTATAAATTTTGAAATTTCACTGAAATTTCAAAATTTGAAAAACCAAATTGGGAAAAATATTCAGCAAAAAGTTTGCAAACTTTTTGACCTGGTGTGTGCCAGGGCAGGGGTGAGGGGGTAGGGTTCACCTCCCAAATATACAGTGTGGCAAAAATTTTAAAATTTCAAAAAAATTGGGAACACTTTTTGGACTGCTTATTATTAATTCTCTCCCTGGTCCCCATGACCTCTCATCATTAGCTCTTTTCTCAACTTTCAAAAATGGTTTGATTTACCGGGATGGCCCAGAGGTGACATGGCCTCTGACTGACAGGTTTATTATTATTTTTATCACAGTAGCACCAGTCATGACTTAGGATGCATTGTGCTAGGCACCACACAAATGTTTGGTGTCTCAACCAGACCATTTATGAGCTAAGGCCCCAGTCCTGCTAACACTTACACACACACTTTACTTTTCTCATATAACTGGTCCTGTTGAAATCAATTGGACTATTTATGAGCTTAAAGTTAAGTGCAGGCACAAGTATTGTCACCCCTCTGCTTAGTGATAGTAGACATTAGAGCCTGCCCTGTTGTTTTGACATTGGAGAAGAATTCAGTGACATGGAGACTGGGTATTTTCTCAGTGCATCTGTTTATTTACACCATATACACCAGTCCTGGAATGGAAGTGGTCACAAATTGCATGCAAACAGATTCGTCTTTCAGGAATCTCAAACCAAATACCAGTGCCTGGTTCCCAGGAAGGAACTCTGCTCCAAGATGTGACTCTAGTCAGAGAAATTAAGGCAGAAAGCAAATTCCTCTGCTGATGCAACAGTTCTCCCAGAAAGTAACTATACCACAAAATGAACAATAATATAGCATTTCTTCAAAGACTGACCAGTGCTCACACACACTAAGGAAAATAATTTATTTGACTGGGTGTAAAAGCACCACCTGGTGACTCCTGACATAACAGTATTTATAGAATCGGGATGTAAATGGGTTCAAAACACATGGGGAACTTAAGAAAGGATCTGAAGCAGGGCAGAGTAATGGCTGAGTAAATGATTGAGGAAGGGCCGTCCATGCATAAGGGACCTTGTGGAAAAAGGTGTGAAAGTGCTTCTGGGAGAAATGGGTGAAAAAAGCTGCCATTGTTAAAGCTGCCCCTAGAGTTATATGGAGAGGAGGGGAACTCCCATGTAAGGAGGCTGCAATAGGCTCCAGAGAAGAAAAAGTTTCATTATTTCTCACACTGGCTGCTGATGGTGTTTCTCACAACATTGTCTCTTATAGGTTCCCCTCCATGTCCCCGGTGGCATCACATCGCTGTAGGGGTCGGATGGGCTGGGAACATCATCCTGACAATAACTGTGATAGTGCTGGGAGTTTGGGGTAAGTAGGTCCAAACTATTTATCCTTTTGTGCACCAAATCAGAATGAATATTCCATTCCTGATTTCAGTCCATTTGTGAATGAAATCCTAGACATTACATCACCACCCAGGGCAAAATATTACAGGAACAAGGTGCAGTTAACAGCTGGGTGCATGAGACCTGTATGATCCAGATGAGACATATTCATGGTTATATGTGGACGGAAGACAGAAATGTCACCTATACTGTGTAGTGAATTGGATTCTTGTTAGAAATAACCAAACAGGTTGTCCTTGGGGCAGATTGGGGAGACAGAACCCATTATTGTCTGCTCATTCCGCTGTGAGTGAGCAACGAGGGGATTACTTTACAATTCTTTTATCCATAACAGTATGTAAACATATACATTTCCAGCAACTCCCCATAGACCCTTATTTGGTTACATTGACACCTATAAAATAAATATTAACAACTACATAATGAATACAATTATACCCACCCCTGTTTGTTGCTTACAGGATTATTGCACAGAGCGCAGGCATATCACCTTGAAACTTACTAACAATCTTTAAAATATACAATATGCAAGGGAGGGAAAGAAGATAATGCTCTGTTCCCACCAAAGGCCTTGTGCAGGAGTGGCTATAGTTAGCCTCAGTCTCATTCCCTGTGCAGATGGCCAGGAAGGGAGGAAAAGAAGAGAAATAACAGACTCTAACTAGAATTCACACCAATTAGCAGAAATAAGGTTTGCCCTTGCCTTGACCCCATTCCCTGTAACTTAGGCCTGACCATTTGTCCAGCTTTTAACTCTTTACTCTCCTACAATTCTCTCTTTCTCTATCCATACCCTAGCAGTGATGGATACTACACTGTTTGATGATTTTACACCCTCCACAATTGTTTTTTTAAATCCCTAAATAGCTGCAATAGAAGTTATTATTATTGATGCTGATGCTGTTTTGAAGTTTCCCAGTTGCATGGCTCTTGCGAAGGACAGACCAGAGGAGCTCTGAATACATCGGAGAATAAGGAAACCAGAAACGTCAGTAGCACTGAAGGCCGCTCCAGCCTGGAGGATTTCCAGTCTCGCTTGAAACAAATTCTATGTGAACCCCACAACAGCAGCTTGGCAGGTGACCACAGCTCTTACTGTCCAAGAGCCATGAGTCCCTCTCCCTTAAAGATCTTGCAAAACTCTTGCTGTGACTAAAAATCGAGTAACCATGTTAAAGGGACACTGTAAGCTTGAAATACACTGGACCAGATTCTCATTCATACTGAGGCCCCTTACATTACACCAGTGCTGTGCTCCCCAAGTATTCAAAACCCATGAGTAAGACTCTAAAAAATCATGAGATTGGCTTGCTGTAGGAAAATTAGGCCTTTCAGGATCTTTATATTTGCCTTCTGATTTCTGAGTCTTTAAGTTGCACTTGGGTCATGCTGTCAAGCTTTTCTCTGCAATTATGAGAGAGAGAAATTTTCTTTAATGAAACAGATTCTCACATAATCCCATGACTTCAGGAGCTGGGCTTAAAAGAAAACACCGAACTTCACAAGAAATGTGATAAAAATATGAGAGATGTCAACATTTTCAATGTGACAGTGTAAAGGGGGCTAACCATGGCAGTAAACTTTCATTTTTTAGTCTAAGTGTTCAGGAGGAGGAAGGTTATTTCAACAATAACTAGAAAAGTACAAATGCAACAAGTTTTCGGCGAAGATTTTAGTTTTGAAAAAAGACAATTTTTTGTCAAACAAGTCTCCTCGTAACTGAGCAGGAAAAAAATGTTCAGACAGCAGGGTGATTTTTAAGTAGATGGGGACACTTTTAAATAGGCTTTAATGCTTTAGGTTTGGTACTAATGTACTATACACCCCAAATGCCTCTGTCTTTTTTTTTCCTTTCATCAGCCCCAATTGGTAGATGCAAGATAAATACTGTGGCTGCGTCATTCTGTGCCAGTAGTTATTCCACTCTCCCTGTCATCCCACATCTCTTTGTGTTGCTCCACCTGTTTAGATTGGTAGCTTTTTGGGGCAGAGACTGTCTTACTATGTGTATGTGCAGCATCCAGCACAATGGGCCCCTATCCATGGTTTTGGCCTCTCTGTCCTACTTATTGATTTGTATTGCAGCAGGGGCATAAGGCCCAGTTGTGGACCAGGGCCCCATTATGCCATGTGCTGTAAAAAACATATAAAAAGACTGGGCCTGCCCCACAGAGCTTGCAATCGAAGTAAAACAGATTAATGCTCAGCTGTTTGTGCAGAGAAGCGACAGTGACATCTTGTGGTGAGAGTAATTCCCATTGCTAGAGCACAGGCAGTTTTAATTATAGTGTAATAATACATCTGTAGAGGCTGGATCACAGAGTGTTTTAAAAACTATGTAGCACTCTCAAGAATCATTTCCCCCACTACTGATATGCAGCCACTTCTGGGGTGAAACTCAACTGCTAATCAGCAGCACACAACACAGCTATAAAATGACTTAGGGAAATGATTGAAGAGAAATCCTATAGCTTGTTGGAATTGCAAGGGGTGTTTAGGAGAGGCAAACTGGAATTTGAACAGTTTCAAATCCCCCAGTATTCAAGAAGAGCCAGATGACGGGAAGGTAGCTAATGTAATGCCAATTTTTTAAAAGGGCTCCATAGGTGATCCTTGCAATTACAGCCTGATGAGCCTGACTTCAGTACTGGGCAAATTGGTAGAAACTACATTGAAGAATAGAATTTACAGACACGTAGATAAACATGATTTGTTGGGGAACAGTCAACATGGCTTTTGTAAAAGGAATTCTTCAAGGGAGTCAACAAGCAGGTGGATGAGGCAGATCCAGTCAATACTGTGTGCTTGGATTTTCTGAAAGCATTTGACAGGGTCCCTCATCAAAGGCTCTTAAGGTAATTAAGTAGCCCTGGGATAAGAGGGGAGGTCCTATAATGGATCAGTAACTGGAAACAAAGGGTAGGAATAAATGGTCAGTTTTCACAGGTGAGAGTGGTAAATAGCAGCATCCCCCAAGGATCTGTACTGGGACCAGTGCTGTTGAACTTATTCATTAATGATTTGGAAAAAGGGGGTGAACAGTGAAGTGGCAAAGTTTGCACAATATACAACATTATTCAAGATAGTTAAGGTGAAAGCTGACTGTAAGGAGTTGCTGAGG